>NC_089858.1:31746248-31968748 GCF_036373705.1 Amia ocellicauda | reverse complement strand
AAGAAATGCATAAACACATCTCATTCCCATCCCCAAGAAGCAGGATTTGCCTTTTAAACAGCAGACAACTTTCAAATAAACCACAAGTAATATTTTGAATGGGTGGAAAACTAAAAGATGCAAATCAAGTTGTCAGCAGTGCATTATTGTCTATTTGAACCAATTATTACAGTACATATTTTAAAAGCATATTAAATACTGCCAATCCAAATTCTGAAAAACTAAAACAAGAAATTCAAGTTTTTATTCCATCAGAATACCACCTGCCTGTGCTATGAACTATGAGTTTTTAGTTATTTGATAAAGTAAGGGCAGAAAAAGTTATTCTGCTCCCTGTGCTGTAGTTAACCTCATTTTGGCAGTGTTGTCATGACAGCTGAGATGTATCTCTAGTCAGAGCATAATGTGCACCTTATCTGCCAGAGGTGCCGACTTCAGCATTCTGGGCGAGGTACACGACATGATTGGTAGTCTAGGGAGTAATTATGATTGAGGGCTTTACTCCTCTCTCTGCCCTGCAGGTCACCCTGACAGTGTCCAGATAGAGGCAAGCGGAGAGTTCAAGGGCCATGTAAGTGAGTGCATGTTTCTGTTTTTAGTATGTGTGTGTGTGTGTGTGTGTGTGTGTGTGTGTGTGTGTGTGTGTGTGTAACGGGGAGAAACACTAACAATCTACAATGCGAAACAACTTGGGATGAACTTTCAGCTAACTTACCAAAACATTATCGCTTCATGGTCATCAGTGAGAAGTACTTTGACTTATTATTTATCAAAATGATGACGTGTACAAGATCTGACAGTTTCAGTCTCAGGCCTGGATTAAATCACATCTTTGGCCTACCTGCAAATTGCAACAAACTTGATCCAATCGTGATTCATGGCCAAGTCAAAATTTTGATTTGGTCTAAGCTTTTAAGACTTACCCAAGACTTATATATTTTGTATTTATTGAGTAATGCTTGAATGAATGTGTCAGTTTATTCTGTGAATCCTTTACATTTTTCATATGTGTGACAAACAATTGGACATCATTGAGTGGAAACAAAAATGTAGTTTTTTTGTTTCTTTGGCAGTCTTTGTTTAATAAACACTTTAATGTCAGCTCAATAGACAGATTCAGATCATTTGGTAAATCTTTCGAGGTAACCTCAAGTAACCTCTTAAACCCTGTGCTCAATTGAAAATTCTTTTCAGAAATGAGAAAAAACTGAATCTATATATAGAGAGACAGTTCCTGAAAATCACGTAGTTTCTCATTTTCTCTGTGACTTCCTTATAAAGAAAAAATCTTTTAACTGTTAGTCAGAATTCTATCATGGCACAGCTTTCAGATTGAGCTTTTTTTCCGCGAATGTTTTCATGCTGACCTTGTTTATTTGTTTTCTGTTTTACTGTACAAGAAATTCATCTACATAAATCAAGGCAACCAGATTTTCTTTTGGAAGTGATCTTGAGAAGTTGTAGCTGCAGAATCAGACGTGTCTGATAGTGAACATCCCTTGACCGTGTTTGCTGTGCAGATTCTCCCTGTGTGCAGCTCTGACCCAGAGGGAACCTCTGCCAGTTGGAGAGGAGTGTCTGGGGTGTGTGTTGCGTGCAAAGGCTTGGTCCCTGTGTGGTCTCGGGGAGGTTGCGTGTGTGGTCCTCCTGAGTCCTGATCATCTGTCCAAGGGCTGCTAACTGCCTGCTGAATGACCACGGCTGTTTACTTTAGCTCTGTCTGCACCAACTGAACTCTGATCGCTGTCTTCCTCCAGCTGGGTGAAATCAGGGCCCGCGGAGAAAAAGAAAAAGGCCCCTGGCAGTCCTGGGGATACAGCAGGGGCCACGAGTTGCCTCGGCACAGGGTGAGACCCTCTCGCTCTTAACCTGACATTGGACGGCACAAATGTTCCTCTGGCTGTGGGCTGTGATTACACTGTCAGGAGCAGAACCTCCAGGATTTGTGTTAATAACTAGTTTCAATAATAAGCAGTGCCAGAAACAAAGTAGCTCTGCACTCAGCTTCACAATGTTTACTTCAGGGTGAGGGGAAAATGTCTGCTGTGAAAGTAGGCTTATGCACTACAATAGATCTGAGTGTGATTGACAGGATGCAGTCCAAGATTTCAGTCTGTTGTGTGTTTATCTATAGACTTTAATGATGCAGTGTGACTGTAATGATGCCATAGGTTAGTGGTTTAAAAAAAAAAAAGGATGAATGAGACACAGAAATGCAAAAGCAATTATTAGAGTTCCCTCGAATGAAGTCACCACCAAAACAATACTGCTGTGACTCAACTGAAAGACAGTTGGAAAGCACTCACCATTTCTATTGGTAGATGGTTATGAAACTTTAGATTGACACACTATAGAAACAGAAATAAAAAATATTATATTTAAATTGATGGTGTGTCAATATGTGATTTTATTTTTAAGGAGCAAATGGCTTGATTTGGAACAATGTCACTTTTTACATAACCGGGCATAGGTTCAACTCTAAGTACTTTATCTTGGAATTGATTTTAAACATATTGGTCAAACACAGTCACTTCTAAGATGGGCAGTTTCGCTTTGCCAGGGACATGTCCTTGAGGATGCAGTCTGTGGTGTCTCTCCGAGAGCAATGCCCTTTGCTGAACTGTGGTGCCATGGAGACATCTGAAACTGGAGTTTCTGCAGCCGCTAGGGGAGACTTTGAGGGCACACCCTTCATGCACACATGCAAGCTGAAATCTAGATATAGATTACATAACACTTCTGTAAGTTCTGAAAATGGTCAGAACAAGATAGAGAGATGGGACATTAGAGCTGTCAAGATTAGAAGCAGCAAATAATATCTAGAGTCAAGAAGCATGTATACATACCATCCTACCCCCTAATCTCACTGCATCAGGAGCTTTGACCTGAAGTTCTTATAAACTTACTCATAACTGTCTACCTTACTTTATCTGTGTTAGTATAAAATACTATGAAAACTCAAGAGATAAAGCAATAACGCTTATAAAGCTGAATTACATCTGTTCAAGTAACAATTCTTTGCATGATCACATTCAAGTATAGATGCACATACTTTCCTGAAATGTCATTCAAATCATGTGTCCCTCATATTGTTTTAAAAGCTTTGACATTTCTCTTTTATTGAGTAATTTTACAATGTTGGAGATTAGGTACTGAGACAGATCAACAAGTACCTTCCAGAATTTACCAACTGAGTATAATAGACAGGGTCAAGTACTTTTCTTTTCTGGTTCACCGTGATCCACACACTCGTGCCATATTTGTAGGGTATACAGCTGTGCAACTAGATTTAAATTAAAAACAGAATCCTAATTGCCTTTTAATTACTTGACACACATGAAGGTGTTTTCCAAGCCACGTGAACACAAGCCTGCCTGCACATTTGTTAATAAAATTACAAGAACAGGACAGAATTGCAGTATTTCCATGGGCACAGTCATATTATGACTTTCATATTTATTTGACATGAAATCTAGGCTCAAATCTCACAAAGAGATTAACTTCCTATTTATTAATTTCCTTATTTACAGATGAAGGTCAAGAAGTTAAGCACTCCAGTACATCACCATACATTATGTATATGATATGACAGAAATCCACAAAGTAATGAGATTGGGAGACTCCCGTATCTGCCTTATTAAGAGTATTACTCCTTATTAAGGAGTGCTCCATGTGTTTCGAGCTGAGGCCAAAGGCAGCGTGTTCGGAGTGCTGTTAGTGTTTAAGCTATCTGTTTTTCCTGAGTGAGGGAAGCTGTCTGAGGTCAGTGTTTGCTTTTTACAAATTGAGGGTTGTGCTTGTGGGCGCCAGTGCAGTGGAGAATGAGTACCCTGTTGACCTTTGACCTCCTCAATGCGGACCTCGTAACTGGCACAGAGACGGCTGACCCCAGGCCACATTCCGACGCTTCCTTTTTAGGGCTAGGGGGAATTTGGGTGATTTGTAAGGCCATTGTGCTAATTAAATTTAATGCAGACTGGCCCACAAATAAACATGCAGATAATGCTTTCATTTGTCTCAGTGATAATGAAAATCTTTTTGTGTTTGGCAAGAATTAAGTTGATGGCAATACAGTGCCCTTTACTAGTATAATAGGTTTAATAAAACACTTTTCAAACAAAGCATTATTCTCTGAACTTTCAATACATCAGTTGGTAAACACTGGAGTTCCATTTTATCTTAATAATTAACCATTACAATAAACTGGACTTACACATTACTTCCAAAGTACTCGCTGTTTATGTATGTATATAGATAGACAGATAATATGTTATCTATATATATTATCTATCTATATACATAAATATATTGTTTGTAAAGTCACCCGAAATATTATTGAAGTGCCGCATTTAAAGGAAAGAAACCCCTCATGAAATTAAGATTATACCAGATTTTGGGTCACTGCCTAGGCCACAGAGTTGGCATTATAATGAAGGAGGTAACGCTACAGGTAGTTTTGCATTTAATGTATTATATCCTGACATTGAGTAAGATGATGTATTTATTCTAAGGTAATACCGAAATGTAAATGTAGGCATTAAAGAATCTGGTATTTAAAACTATATATTAAAATAAAACCACAAAATAGTCTATAGCTAAAACTATAGATACAGATTTCCATTATGTAGCAGGGTTGCTTGTTCTCTGTTTTTTTAATTCCTGAGATCTTGCACAAGGGCATCCTTTTTTAACTCTCATGCCATGAGACTATGACGAGATACAGATATCTGTAAAAAATATATTTCTGTGTATATAAACTCAAAAGGCAAGCTGTGGATGCCTAATAGAATGAATACTTTAATTCGAGTGCAATTCCTAATCTTTTCAGTAAAATATAGCTTTCCTTAAATTACTTTTAGGCTTTCATTTAATTGTAGGTATATTTAGTTTATTTGATTATTGGGAAACATCTCTTATACTGAAATAGACTTAATTTACGTTAGGGTTTTTTTCAGTAATGAATGGATCTGAATGTGGAGAATGTCTGGATACTGTTACACATTTAAACCTTCTTTCGCTGCATGCAGTCTGTGAAAGGTGATCCCTGAGTTTCCATGAAAAATTGAGGGACATATGTCTATAATGTAATATTTCCTAACATTTCACGCCAAGTCAGTAATTCCTGATGGCATTTAGCCTATGAAAACAGATCCCCCCACCCCCCCCGGCTCCCCACCCACAGTGCTCAACCACAAGATTCTGTGAAACAACTTGTTCGTTTTGTACTGAAATGTCATATTTCCACCTCGTGTGGGTGGCGGGACACCTTATATCACTATGCAAACACAGACCATGCAGAGATATGTTTGCCCTTTTGAAAACAGTAACTGCTTTAGGAAGGCTGATCAACATGGTTCAAGGATTTCTTCATTCCATCTACCCAACAGGTTGTGATTGAGAGGGGAAACACTGTCATGAGATTCTTGTGTCGTTTAACTTTCAGATTCAGATTTTTTGTATTACAAATGGTACTTGTTTCATGTAAAAATACACCCTCTGCTTTTCTAAATAGGTGAAATATAAATCACTGAGAAATCCTCATCTTGGTAATATGCATATCAATCACATTGAGGTTCACGTCACCCTACATTTTGAGTGATGAAAAATATGTTGGATGACCAAAACACATGAATGATTTATATTTTTGCACACATTTTGTAAGTTCATTTCAAAATTTGATCTGATTAATATAGGGTTAAATCCCGAAACTGGAAGTGCATCCTGCCAGTGCATGTAAACTGTTAGCTAGGGATTTAGGTCTGTTTCCATATTTTAACAAGAAGATACAAAGATCACACTTAAGATTTTAGGTCTCAGCTACGCAAGTCTAGCCAATTGATTGATCCATAACTTTTTCCTAAAAGGTCTCTATATGTAAGCATAACTAGAGCCCCATCACAGACAAATCTGTCACTAGTGTTATCCCCCATAGATTAATACTAAAATGGCTGGTGACATATATAGAATAGCAGGAAACTGGTACATCCTAAAAGGCTATTGGCCCTTAGCCATTGCATGCAAGCGGCCACTCTTTCTTTAGCAAATTGTGCCAAAAATGAATCTCTGAACAGAATGGAAATGGAAAATGGTCAAATGAGTTAAAAAAAAAAAAGAAAAATCATTGGAACAAAAATCTTACAAACGCAGGCTGTGAGAGAGAGAGAGAAAAAAAAAGTAGATTGAAAAGGGCTTGAAATGTGGGTGGTGGAATCATGAAAAAAAAAAACTACAGCATTTTAAAGACCCTGCCAAATAGTTCCCCTGATTACCAATTTATATACATGCTATAGGATTTTTGGCAGTGTTGCAGCACTTTTTCATTTGTGTTAGTTTAAGGATGAAAGTGGCCAGGGAGCAGAGCCACGGCCGAGGCCTACACAGAGACAGGGAGGGAGAGAGAGCTGAGAAAAGCAGGGCTAGAGACAAGACAAAATGACCAGGAACGGGGAGGCAGAGAGTGTGAGGAGGGAAGATCATTTCTGAAGCAACAGCCGAGATTGCTCATCACGGAAATATGACACGTTCCACATTCAATTAACCTTCATTCAATATTTTCACGAAAAAGTATGTTTTTAAAGACAGCACAGAGGCTTAGAAGGAACTCTATTGAATATAGTTTTCTAGGTTTTCATTAGAATTGGTGTTTACTTCAGCACAAACTTGGATGACCTACACAAAAATATGAATAAGATTTGACAAGTTCAGAGAAAGCTTTTAAATATGGACACATAGGCTTTCCTTCACAAAATATACCTCAGTGTTATATTGTTTTTAGTGTTAACTGTAACAACATGCAAGGAAGGCCTGTACCTAATCTAAATCAACTATAAGCATGGATTGACATTAGGTAGAAGGAAGCATGCCCCGTTAAACATAAAAGCAACCATAAAGTATTGGCGATTGGCAGGTGGGTTAAGTTTTGATTGTGTCCAGGCCGCAGGCAGCATCTTGGAACGTGAAACCAGCAGCTCATTCACGGACTGACTTGCCAGCTGCTGAAGCTGATGGAAAGTGATGGAAAGTGAACTTTTTCTGGATTTGAAAACCAACGTCAAGCAACCACAGCTGGCACTCTGATGACAAGACAGTTGTGGAAATGTTTCTGTTATATGATGGTGTAAAAAGTAAAATTTAAGAAGATATGTTTTTCATTCCTGTGTGGGCTTTTCCTTGAATTGTGAAGACTTTGGCTGTCAGCCATTCTATCCCTGTCAAACTGAAGATTTAAACAAACTACTATTAATTTATATTAATAAGTTATCTATATCAAGAAATAACATTGATGTGCTAATGCCTTCAAAAGGGAATGTAGAACAGTCTGGAGATTAATACCTGTACTTTAAAAATATTGACTGGTTTCAGGGTTTCAAGGTACAATACTGGATCAAAAGACCATCTTATGTGTCTTAAGTGTGATATCTAGTATTTCCATTTAGTGTGGCAGGGGTTTCTTTTTTTGTTTTTTTAACACTGTATCAGAATAGACTGCATATCACAGAGCAAGTGCAAAGGCACCATTAAAACATGTCTTGTGCCGCAGCTGATGAAAAGTTCATTAACATTTAAAACAACGGATGCATCTGGTTCCATTGGATAAACAGGCCCATACGTCGGTCATTGCTCAGTCTCACTCAACTTTTAATCTCCCAAATTTGTAACAAATTCAGTCTTACTCGGAGAGCGCAGTTTTAGCTAATCAATCACTTTGCGCACCCGGGAACACTGCAAGCTGTTTTGCCTTGTGAGCGAGCCGTATGTCATGAACTGTGAGTGACTGGGCTTTCTGGGAGTGCAGGGCAGAGGTTCACACTCACACAGGCAGATGCCGGCACAGCTGGCCACGTGAGAACCTCCAGCCTGCTGCCTCTCTACTGGCTGCTCATACGGCGCTTATGTTTACAACAAAATACAAAAAATAGCTCACTGCTGTCTGGCTGCTGTCTTACCCTGAACCCCTCCGTAAGAGACAGCCTGCTGACACTCAGCATGTTTCTCTCTGGGAAAAGCACACTTAAATCCACCTAAGAACAGTTGAAGACATGACCATAGTAACCCTAGACTGTAAAGAGATGGCTTAGATTGCACTGGCTATATGGAAGTTTTTTCTTTCTAGCTAAAAATGAATAACATTTATTTTTATAGGTTGTGATCTAACGTTCTGAGTTTTCCAGAGAATTTGATTAAAGCTTGTGTTTTTTGTTTAGGACTTGTTGGCTCCCCAGAATGTATTGGAATGTAAATTACTCAAAGTATATGAATGACCATTGGGCCGCCACTTTCTACTACTGCATTCCCTGATAGGGTAATAAAGCTTTAGGATAACTGCTCTGTAGCAAAACGTAAAAACGTAAGGACATTTTAGCTCATTCACATCCAACAATATCAGTTTGCAGAATGTTTTTGAATGGTCCAGGGACTTGACAGTGAAGATTGTTCCAGCCATTAAACATGTGTGTTTGACCACATGACCTGTGTCTGCTATGATCTGCACCTGTCTGCTACCGATCTGAAGACCAGAGCTATGTAAATAATGAATAAAGATTCAATGATGGATCAAATTAAACAAACACAAAATAAATAATCTTTAAATAAACAGTATTATTAGGGTCATAGAGTTTCAGTCAAACATTCATTTTATTTATATAAAATACATATATTTTTAAAATATATAGTTTATTATAGTCTCACAATAATTTTGTTGTGTGCTTCTGTGGGCAGGGAACGTTTTAGACAAAGCAGAGCATGGGAGAATGGGATTCAACTTCCAGTTCTGACTGCAGCTCCCTCCGGTGCTACAATATGTGTGAAATTCAGATTTTAGGTCAAAAGATTCATTATTTTGTTATTAAATTATAAGTAAACAGTTTGTTTGTTAAAATGCATGTTACAGGTAAGGCTGCTGAGCATTGCAAGTCCTTCTCCAACATTGCAACTGACAGTGGTTCTGCTCTAAAATCTATCAGTTAGTTCAGCTGCAGTATGCTTTCTATTAATTTGGCACTGTTTGCTTTTTGCTGGCCAACGCTTGTCCCCTAATACACCTTATCATGTTCCACATAACATTTTTACATTCCAAGAGAAAAAGACTTGTCCTTGTAATCGCCAATGGGAACAAGAGGGTGCACTTTCACATTTTTGTTTTACTTACATATTCATAATGTGCATCAATATTGGAAACCTCTCCTGATTTTTTTACTGTACATACAGCAGAACCATTTTTTTTTTACTTCAATTGAAATGTGTCAGTTCAGAGAATGACTTTACGAAAATTACTCAGATTCCCTGGAATCGGCGCAGCTTGGGTTAAGGAAAAGCTTGAATGTGAGTGGAAATGCAATGCTGGCGCGTGCTGTGGGAGTCGCAGACAGGAGGGAGGTGGACTGTGTGCCGAGGTGTAGTGCTGCGTGCGAGGCAGATGTGCGAAGCAGCTTGAGGTGAGGTCCACGGGAGCCACAGCCCTCGCCACAGGTCTGCTGCCCACATGTAGGGCTCCCTCCCAGGCTGGCCAGCCTTACACAGCCCATTTACAACGAAAACTTGTCAATAAGGCTGGAATGTTGCGTCAGTTTGGGAAATGGAGCTGCCGTAAAATACCCCTTTTGTTCTGGAGCCCTGTTTCTTTCCGCTCTAGAAATAACAGAAGCTGAACTGCACAGAACGTGAAAATCTAGCACTTCTGTAGCAAGGCCATTCTGTAGCAGGTTTATTCCTAAAAACAACGATACATACATAGTGTTTGGGGTGGCAGGGTAGTTCATTGCACGATGATCCTTTTGTTCCTGGAGGCCATTGTTCCCTTTTGGCTTCGGTCAAATTTCAGATGGTTTGCCAATTCCAAACCTATTTGACGTTTGTCTTCATCGCAGCAGTCTTGGTACACCGTGTGGAAGACTGATGATGTTTAATTTACCTTCTCACACCCTCACTGGGTGGTCCCTCCTGGGTTGGCCTGAGACATTGCGGCTGGTGAGTCTGCTGAAGACGGCTGCAGAGACATTACAGATCTTTCATAAGAGCGGCTCATAGACACTAGCATGAACTTAAAAGCTCATTGTACCCAGGTCTGCAATACCTTTAAAATTGTCAATGTTTGTGTTTTCCACAGGACAATTCAGACTTAATGCATACATTCTATGTCGAATCTGTCTTTCACCTTCTCCGATGGAGATCTCTGCTCTTATTTTCCTATAAAGATCATGTATTAGTTCCCAAAGAAGCCTATACAAACTTAGTCAGCATCCCAGCAGCGGCACAAGGTGTTGAAGTTGGAAAAGCTTGGGACTCATTTTCTATCACATGCTGCCATGTCCCAGAGCAAGAGTAGGAGATAGGCCAGGTTCTGGTCCCCCTGTCAGAGGCACAGGGTGTCAGCCTGTAGCCAGGACAGCCAGGTCTGTTTCGCATCATGTTCTCCGTTACCAGCACAGCCCCTGTCAACAGCAGAGCCTGACCTGTTGACATAGACTAGCCACCACCACCGCCTCTGGGCCAGCACTGTCAAAAACAACATTTCTATTTGCTGCCTGCAATTCTACTTTGAAACTCAAAAGCATCAGAATCTTCTCCACAGGCCTGGTTGTCTCAAGGTCACCATGTTTCCCTCATTTAAAAATGGCATACCTATCCAAAACGCCCTGCAAAATTACAGTGCCTACTTGTTATATTTGTTATGCTTTTTTTTTTTCTTCTTCCTCCTGAAAAGGGAAGAAATATTTCCACTACATATATACACACAGACACATGGTCATCCGCATGGTCCAATGGAACAGAGCTATGTTCAAACCGCACACCTGACAGTATAAATAAAAAGTACATATAAAAATACCTCTTGCCTCTTGTTCATTGAATAACCCCCTTCACAATCTGGTGTTGGCCGGGTCTTGGATACTGATGAGGGAATCAGACATACACACACACTCAAGTCAAGTTCTAAGAGTAGTGCTAATGACATTACCAGACACTGATACGACAGCATTGAACCAGTTTATGGGATGCACTATAAGTCCACAAGCTTCCTGACCCAGTGATGGAGACTAAGAGGACCACCTAAATTTGAGTACATGTAAACAATTCTAGGAATTAAGGAAACCAGGAACATTCATGTTTTTAATGATATGTTCTTCGAGATTCCCTCTTATGTGTTTACATTGAAAGAAAGAGAAAATGTCATGAGGCTTTAAGTTACAACCAAAAATGTTCTCTTTTGTATAAGAGAAATTGGCATTTGCCCTTTTGTTAGCACCATATCCGTCTTTCCAAAGGTCAAGCTGGATGAGTGTTCCAGGGTATTGTCTTATCCCAGGCAGACCCCGAAGTGTCCTGCTGTAGGTCTCCTGGAGCTGATGAAAAACACTGCAAGTTGGGAAACCATCATAGTTTTAAGTGTGAATTACCCAGTGTCAAAAAAAAGTCTGTCTTGTCACTGCATTGTTTGTTTTAGCTTTCGCAGCTGTACAATTGATAGCTGTGTCGACTGTTCTGTTTTTTAATGTGCTGTACTTCAAACATATAGCACCACTCTCTAGTATGTCTCTCTCACGTGCTCTCTCTCTCTCTCAGTAGATGTGTGGGCGTGTGTGTACATGTCAGGGTAATTTTGGAAAATTATTCTTTAAGAAGACTAAAACTTTTGAATAATATTGACTCTTGGGAGAGACTTGGAGAAGCCCAGTCCTTGTGAGAAAGAGAGTAAAATAGATAAAATGAAGTCACAGGACCACTATCAGGCTATTGACTTAAATGTTTCCTTCCCCTACTGATTTGTTCATATCATTGCCTTTCTACAGTAATGCCCATTGTTCAAAAGAGCCTGATTACATCTTCCCTACAAAATACTGTTTACTTGCTCACAGCAAATATATAACATAATACATATATTATAAACATATTACATGTTCACTTAAATCGGTAAGGTAGTTTTAGCATTATAAACATGTTAATTTTCCAATTGGTGGAACCAGAAAAAAGGAATTTATTCATTCAAAATCAATCTGATAGGTCACTCAATGTCAAGTTACTTTTTACTAAATCGTTCTCTGTTTTCAGTGTTATTTTGAGGAAGCTGAGTTCGGTCTTCTTCCACATGTGGTGAGATTGTTTCAACTGGGAATCTGACAGGCCTTATTGTAGTCTGTTTTTCTTTTTTCTTTTCTGTCTTTTTTTTAGCCTTTTGGGCTGGATGCTTTTACAAAAGGCATTTATATTTGGGAGGTAGACAGTTATAGATCGTCTGTAGACTAAGAAAGGCTTCCTTGTCTTTCTGCTGTTTCTCAAGGGATTATAGGGTTGTATTTTGTGTAACCATAACCTTTACAGGTACAAAAGGGCCAACATTTTCCGGGAGGTCTTCTTGTAAATTCCAGTCCATGAACAGGTACAGTTCTGCTCTCTAATGGGAAGTTTCTAATGGACCCTCCCACTTTTTTTAATAGTTTGTATATGTTGTGTAGAGTTGAAGTTTGATTTTACAAAGCAGGGGAAATTTTTTTATTGTATTTCAATTTTTCCAAATGTTGTGTGGTTTCAACCTTATTGGCTTTTTCTCTGTTAGTTTGTTTTGCAAGATTCTATATAAATAATTAGTCCAGTACCATAGTGAATCCGATGGTTTATATTTCTAGGCTAGGAGATTAGAAGTGATATCAGCTCTGTGGTGAAAGTGTGATTTTAATTGATTTTGCCTCATGCTGAGAGTTTTGTTTTAGAGGCTTAGTGAGGAATCAACACTGGAGTGTCAATTTGTAAAAGATCTGTCGCTTTACAAAGAAGTCCCGGCTGACAGGTCGTCTTGATTATCAGTGGACAGGCTGACCAGGAGAGGAGCCCTGATTGAGGAGGTGTGAGAGCAGCCCTGGCCCTCCACACGCTGAAGAGACTTGTTGGCAGCCTGAGGTGTTTCTAAAATTACCTGCAGTGTCACTGTTTGTGTAGACGCTTTCCCCCGACTGAAAAAAGCTCTCCTTTCTTGTCTAATGGAAACCGCAACCTATTTCGTTTGGTCGATGCCCCAATTATGTCTGAAAGCTTGAGCTTCAGTCCCGAGAAAATAATGTAAAAATGCTGAGAATGTACCTCACTTTGGTTATGTTAGATGGATTCCTTATGAAGTGATTAGTTTAACCCTTGCATCTGTAATAAATGTACACTGTGACAAGGGATCAATTCATATTAAAAGGTCCAACTTAATCAATTTGCTAGGTTTTCTACAACTAATCAGATCAGTATGAACAGCTGATTAGTATTACTTTCTTTGGGGAAATTAGAGTGAAATATTAAGTAGCAGAAAGTGGCCCATTTCTGAATATTAACTGCAAAACATAAAGAAATAATAATAATTTTAAAATACATAGTTTTTGTGACAGAGAAGTTGAATAAAATTAACAATTAGCAATGAATAATTGCTGCGTTGGTAGCTTCATTTATTTCAATATACTATACCAGTCAACTTGAAAACTGCATGGCCAGTTGCTAATCCCAAAGATAAATGTTACTTGTTCTTTTCCTTTCGTTATGATACTGACAATTACTGATAGATCCCAGGTTTTGGTATTAGTTTTGCACCATTAATACTTTCCTATATCAATTTTTTATGGATGTAATGTATATTTCTTAAAAAAGATGAAACACCTTGCTTTTAGAGCTATTTTTGCTTTTGCAGTTCCTCATTAAACATATTGAACATAAAGAGAGACTCCTAAAATAAACAGAATAGCAAATATTGCCAGGTGGTGCTGTTGATGCAGACCTCATGAACTTGTGTATCTGTTATTACATGGGGTTGATTTCACTTCAGTGACTAACAGAGTCGCTAATAGTGACTAATCCAGAAGAAAAAAACAAAGCTGAGTTTTTTGTAAATGTGATTAAGCCAAATCTGGAGACAAAATAAGAATAATTATCTGTCAGAAACCCTGTGTGGTGTCCGATCATCACTGCACACAAGGTCTTCAACAGGCAGATCCAAGAACATTTTCAGAAACAAAATCAAGAACTGTTTTTTGCCTGACCTGACTAAGCCTTTGATTCTGTAAATTGTCAAACTCTGTGGACCATCCTTGGTTGCCTGGTGAAGTTTGTCATCATGCTGAGACTTCTGCATGACAATATGACTCACCGTCCTGAGTGGAATATTTGACAGTTCTGCCTCCAGATGCCCAAAACCACCTCCCTTGCTGGGTTCTCTTCTCCCAGCTCTTCACTGACCAGTGTTCAAAGGGTGGCCAAATGAAATGGGACAAGGACATAGGGCTTCGAAATTAACCACTGGGAGGAGTAAGCTGCTGACCGCTTGGTGTGGTGCCTCAACACTGAGGTGGAGTGGCAGCAGTGGAGGATGGAGAAGGAAGCCCCCCCGACACAACAACATGCCTTCACAGTCGAAACACATGAGCTTCCAGAATGTTCCTTAGTTCTTCTAATCGTAGATAATAGGACTGGAGACATGCCTCATTTCAATTTTGTATCACAAGTATTAAAAAATACCATTATTTTTCTTAAATTCATCCCTAATTTAAATAATTTATCATATAGCAGCACAATAGGGTCATTCAGGAGCATTGTGTGTGGGTGATGCAAGATCACACTGTTGTCTATATCAGAAATACTAAACAAGGGAATGTGGATTCACTTTTGATTGACTTTTATTGAGAAAGCTATTCTGTGGTATGATTTAGTAATGCAAATATTGTACATATTTGAGGTTTTCTGCTTAACTTCCATACATCCTTTACTGGGAGTCACGGGAGGTGATTAAGCTCATTTTGCACTCGTTTTCTTTCACTATTTTGTTTTAAATATATACGTGCTTCAGTGATGGCCTGGCATCCCATCCTGGGTGTATTCCTGCCTTGCGCCCTATGCATGCCGGGATTGACTCCGGCTTCCCCGCAACCCCCATCAGGATAAGCGGTTTCAAAGATGGATGAATGGATGGATATATATGTGCTTTGATTGATTAAATCTTTTGTGTTGTTTTATCACCAATGTTTTTTTTTACTTTAATTATCACTAGTGAATGTGTTTTCATTAAGTTGATTATGGAGTTTCTTTGATTCTGAGCCACAGCCTAATACACACACCTGCGCTGCGTGGGGGGTCGGCCAGCTTCCCGTTAGACAGCATTGCCATCACCTGTTGTCTCCTCTGGCTTTAAAAGACCTCTATTGGTGTCCCAAAGGAGAAGTCAGCCACAGAGAGATACAGTAGCAAGACACACTCCAGGAAGGAGGGTTGCAGTTCAAGGGGGGAAGCACATAGTTCACCACCAGCTCAGCCATCGGGTTTTGACAACATGCTTCGAGCCCATGAAGAGGATTGTAGAGAATGAGAGACTTTATGTCGGTGAATCCTGGAGAAGGAATCCAGACATGGAAAGTTAAGTACATTTCTTCTTGGCTATTGGAGTAGGGCCAGTGTGGGGTGGTAGTGAAAATAACGGACTGTGTTCAAGAGAGCACTGAAGACTGAAAAAAGAAGATAGAATAACTTTATTGTGCTTTCCCCCCTGGATAAGTTGCTGTTAGGCCTCCTCCTACGCATGGTGGAGCAGAGTGTTGGCCCTAAAGATAAATAGAGAGAGAAGTCATAAGTCATAGAGAGACATTAACATGCGTGTATTATACCCTGACCACATGCTTTAAATTACAGCTCACCTGGGTGATGTAAGTCACCACGGCGGTGAAGCATCAGAAGTCCTTGTGTCCGAAAAGTGAACTCTTGCCCTGGCTCCTGTGTCTTGCATGAACCTGTGGAAAAATTATCATCTTACACTGCCATATCTCTTTTGGTGACCTGCACATGAGCTCTTTGAACTGAGCAAAGCTAGTTACAGCAAGAAATCCCAAGTTTGGTCATTTCTGAGAAGCGTTGCTTTTCCTCCATGGAGAACGCATCAAGATGAGAGAGATGTTGCAATCAGCCATTCCACATGGACATCATCCTTTGTGAGAGAAACATGACCTAATTGGGGATCATTTCCAGAATGCTGCTGTCTGCGACTGCTCTGTGCAGTATTAACAGAACAGAAGTGCAAAGACACATGGAGATTTTGAAGTATCTGGATTGCAGCCACTTTCTGTTAGTGATGCAGAGAAGAGTGCTAAAAATAATACATCCATATAGCACAGCCTGGCAGGTAGTAGAGTATTTAGCACAATCTGGACATTTAAACATGCAAGAACAGCCAGAACGTCTGTAGGCTCTCTGCTGCATGCATGTTTTATTTTTTAAGGAACTGTCCTTTACTTTGGGAGAGGGTGTGAGATTGAGGGCTCCTCCTGTTGTGAGAAGGAGAGCTCTGTTTGTTCAACATGAACCTTTCTCCCTGAGGGTCACGTTATTAAAAAGTTGACGTTATGAAAAGTGACAGTAATTATGATCCATTAACCTACTCCAGCTCGCAGGCAGATAAGAACCATTATGGCCATGAGCCATACAAGTGATTTAAAATGTCTCCAGAGGTTAGAAAAAGGTTCACTGTGCAGTGACAGACTAAAAAGTTTATTTTCGCTCCTATTATGTAGCAGTCCGAGTACAACATATGATTGCATTACACTGTGATGGGCAATATTCTTCTATTTTCTGTAGCACAGTGAGGAAGGAAATAGTTTTGATAGCAGCACAATAGGGTCATTCAGGAGCATTGTGTGTGGGTGATGCGAGGTCACACTGTTGTCTTATATCAGAAATACTAAACAAGAGAATGTGGATTCACTTTTGATTGTCTTTTTTTTTTTTAAAGCTTCTTTGTGGTATAATTTAGTGTCAATTTCAAGTTTAGCATATATAAATGTGAAAGTGAAACGTGTCCTGTTAGAAAGCTAGGAAGAAATGTTGCTATATATATTGCTATATATACATTTTAGTGAAGATTCTTGTACTTATAATGGAAATGTCATCTAAGGATTTAATGGATGTCCTTCCTGTACGTTATTTCAGTATCAGATAAAATATTTCAGGATGCTTGTTGTGTAATATCAATTACATATTGCTAAATGTACCAGCAGTATTTCAAATATGCAGTGTTTTCTACTTGATAATGAATTAACTAAACTAAAACTGGAGACTGGATTCAATAGAGATTTAAAAAATATTGTAAAGCATTTAATCATAAATTGGAAGCTTAAAAGAAGAAAATACAAGTATGCAGTATAGACAGAATCATATAGTATAGTGTGTGTGTGTGTGTGTGTGTGTGTGTGTGTATATATATATATATATCCAACCTCAGGCCCAAAATATTCTACCTCCTTGAGCCAATACTGAAACGGTTCAGGTGTGTTCCTGCCTGTGTTTGTTTTAGCAGGAAGGAATAGGTTAAATAAGGAAGGTATCCGCAGTTAGAATAAGTAGGAATAATGTATTGCCATTGTGTTGCACGTCAATGATTGTTTACAGTTGATGTTTTGCTTTTGGCCCATGGCCTTTTCCATCTGAGCCTGTGGGCCACCGCCCCTGTGCTAGCTATCAATACAATGACTGAAGTATGTGAATGAAATGGGGAAACCAAAGTCAGTGAAGAACAAGCGAGCATTAGAGACCACGCTTCCTCTACGTCAGGTACATTGCAAGCTGGAGGACCAGCAGAAGAAAGAGGGTGTTGCAAATCTAGCAGTGTCTATTAGATCTGCAGGTTCATCCGGAAATATACAAAATAAATATAAAAAACATTTCTTAAATCATTGCAGAATGAAGGTTAAAGATAATGTTACGCCATTACAGGAATGAGCTTGTGTCAAATACCACCTGTGATATTGATTTAAGCGACTTTTCCCAGTGGGCGGCACACACTTTGAGCCAAGCATCGCCAAGGGAGGAGGGGTCTGTTGGCATTCTGGGCTTGTAGTGCCAAAAAAGCGTCAGGCTTTGATAGTGTGCAGGTCCAAGAACATGTCCCATCCCTTCTGAAAGGGAACAGGAGTTGTAGGTTCATAATTTGTGATTCCAAATTGGGGTGAAACATGGTGGACAATCTAAAGTAAAAAAAAGAAAAAAGAGTTCATACTAAAGCATTACGTTTATTGACAGTCTATACTGTGGTCGGGTGAATTTAAGTGCCTTGAAACACTATTTTTTCTTACAAAATGTCTGAAATAGCAATTTAGCTTACAATACAAATCAACCAAAAAACACTGCAGATATTTATTTTGACAATTGAGCATTAATTTTTATTTTGTTTCTATTAATATTTTTATATTGATTTAATTTATATTAAAAATAAATTAATAATAATCATAATACTTTTGGAAATATTCAATATTTATTGAAATGTATAAATATTTAATTTGAACTATATAGCTAGTGTATAGCAAAGTATTTCACAAATGTAAGTGTAATGTGATTCTGTTTAAAGTTATTTTTTTTTAATTATCTAATATATATCAATGAAACCCTTATACTGATTCCTGATCTCAGCAGCTGGGTTGAGGGTTTAATATTAGCTACATAGTGTATTGTCTTAATATTCCTGGAACAGTTTAATTAATTTTAAAGATTAAAATAATCAATCAAATAAACATTAAAATATGGCAGATAGGGAAAACCTTTATAACTGAAACGAATACGACTATAAAATTACTTTTCTTAAAAAAAGACAGATTTGTTTTTATTTTTTATAGCAAGTTTGACAAAAATGTTATACAGCAACATCTGCCTGAAGTGTCCAAGCTTGGTTCAATGGTTTTTGATTTATGGATTCCGGCTGCCTGCGGATGCTTTCAGTTGTGTAGTGAGATGTGCAGGCCAGTGTTGTATAGAGTGGCTCTGCCGTATGTTCGTTTTGGAAATGTTTACACAAGCCTGTGATTAACACCTTCCAGGTGTTCTCTTGGAAATGTTTGCCGTGTTTGGTTTAGACACTTTTACATTTTCTTCATGGCTGTGTGTAGTCATCTATATTTATAAAGCATGATGGGCCAATATTCTGAACTGTTGACCACCATTTATTTTCGGGATTGTCTTATAAACTGTGCTGCTCTTCTGAAGGAGAAAGGGGGCTAGAATTCCACAGTGACATCCAGTGTTGGTTGGAGGTTGGGGGTGGGGCGGTCTGTTTCAAGGGTAAAACGTGAAGATTGATACTGCAGACAGCTTTAATAATTTGCCTTCATTTTCATTAACCCTATCTCCCCCAGTCTAGACAGGAAGACTGAGCTGGGCACAAACAACCATAGACTTGTACATAGGTTGCTTTCGGAGCTCCTTCAGACTTTCCATTAGCCTGGGGGGTTCATTCTTTTTCAATCAAAGCTGTGCTGTCCTCTAAATTCACAAATACAGTATTGTGAAGCCTAGATCCTAGTTCTTCTGTGCCATCAAGGTTTCAAAAAGACAAACAAACAGAAGTGTGGTCCAGTGTCTCTGGGGGTGAAAACTAATATTTGTATCAGAAAATTACCAGACAAACATCAGTTGAAGTGTTAAGAAGAACAGTGAGTTTAACAGTAATGCTTAACTTTAATGCAATTTAATGTAAAACAGAAAATCTGCTAGTAAGACAGAACTAGATTAATTTGTTGTCAGAATTACTACAGGAGAGCCAGGATACTTAGATAAGAGCATAACTTCCTGTTACTTTAAGGAGTTACCATGTAATTATTTACACTTAATAAAATCCCCAACAACATCCCTGTAGATATTTTTTTATTATATTTAGAAAAGTAACAAATATTAACACAAGCAAATAAGAGTTGAAAGTATAAACAGTGTTGCACATAATTTATGTGTGTGTGTGTATGAACAAATGTGTGTGTGTATGTATGTATAAATATACAAAGTGGATATACAGAGATGATATTGCTCTAGGTAATTTCCTTTATTCTTTACAAGCACATTAAGAGATAACTATACTTTCAAAGGCAAATCAGCTCCATTATAGGCGGTAAAGAAAAGCATTACATTAAAGAATGGTAAACTGAATTAACAGCAGAAATAACCCTAATCCTGTGATCTTTTGGGTTAAAATGTTTTTTCCCCGTAGGAGACTCCAGCTTTGGATTTCACTTCATTGCCAACAATGTGTATATAATGTACAAAATAGCAACAACCCGTTTTACATTAAGTGGCTTCCATTACGAGTCATACATGAGTCAGCTCTATGCTTCAGGAAGGCTTGGGCAGTAATTTGTATGTCATGTAACCATAGAATCAGGTTTAAAAATGTATGAAACCCAATACAATACAATAATAATGTTAACGCTGTATCAGGTTATGTCAATGTATGATTGTACAAAGTCCCTGTTCATTAAATTATTTCAATTATATTTTTTACTATATTTCAACACAGTTTAAATATTAAAGTAATTATACCCATACAAACACAGAAAAACACCACTTTAGGAAAACCATATGTTTTAAAATTGGAGTAAGGTAAATCTTCACATATTGATTTTTAGACTGGATACACCTTTAATTCAATTAATTAATTAATTAATTAATTGATTGATTTAATTGTGCTCACTTAATATATGATGCAGTGGTGGAAAACAGAAAAATATGATGTACCAACCTACATAACTACTTAAGTCTGACTCCTATTGGTGATTTAACAAATACAATTAAATAATGGCTGTTAGAGTAATACAGCTCTGTTAAACTAAATAAGGCACATTTCAGTGTAACTCTGGAAAGATCATCTGTGTAAAGGACAAAAGGCAAACATTACCCAGAAAACGCAGTGATTTCTGCTTCTCCTCTCTGTTGAAGATGAGGCCTGTCTGGGTCCACTGGGGCTGAGTCGAGGGCCAGGATTTCTCTTAGGAAGTGGGTTTAAAATCTGATTTAAAAAGAAATGGAAGTGTATCAGCCAAGTGGATAGTAGACACTTACCACAAAGCAAAAATAAATACAATAATCATATACAGATGAAGTGTATTAAGGTTGTCAGTTCTTATATAAAGCTAGCAAAGAGATTGCATTTATGATTATAACATTCTATATCTAAACGTCTAACCCTCGTAAAATTGTTTTTTCTTTTTGACATTTTAGAGACACTTTACAGTAAAAGAAAACACAATATATGAAAGTTGATAAATATCACCAGTTTTTAAATGCTCAGTAACGGATGTATGGTCTAATTCTGTGACACTCATTTTGGTGCAGTGCTGTGTTCACTGTCTTGATCTTTGTTTTTAAGACATTGATGGACAAGTTCTATGTTCTATGATTGTTTCCTGCTGATCTAGAACTTCACTGACATTTTCTGGATATTGAAAAAGATTTTAATATTAATTTAGAATTGCATGTAATTTAATTAATGCATAAATGTAATATGTATGTGTATATATAGATTTTACGTATTATGAAATGCATATAAAGTGTAGTATTTACTTGATATTTTTAAGGAAGTGCTGCAGTTGTTATAACTGTGAAATGTGTTATGAAAGTTGAATGAAGTTCAAGTATCAAAAGATGTAACTTCCTTAGCTTTGATTGATTTAAAATCTGTGATAATCGCATGTATGCTTAATATGCATAATACCATATATGGCGAGATATTTACTATATAGCATAGGTAGGTAACCTACTGAATGTAAGCAATTTTGAAAATGAAAGAAAACATCTGCTATTAATGTATTTTCTGCACCACTATTAGAAACTTTCTATAGTTTAGTGTATTTTGTGCTATTTAAGATTTTCAATACTCCATAGTGGGAATGGAAAAATGAATCAACAATGATTGTAATTAGCATTAAAAATATACAGCTCTGGGAAAAATCAAGAGACCGCTCCAAGTTCAGAAATCAATGTTAAGTGGTCTCTTATTTTTTTCCAGATCTGTATAATACAGCTATAGGATTTTTTGTATTATTTTCTACTCCAAAACTAAATTAGCAGATGACTGAATGTATAATCAGTAAAAACTCTATGTATTTATCTATTAATTTACACATATACCACACACACATACACACACACACACACACACACACACACACACACACACATATATATATATATATATATATATATATATATATATATATATATACCTATATATGCATTTTATTTCCAAGCTATAAGGCAACAAATGTGACATTTTTGAAAGGGGGTTTAGAGTTTATATAGGCACTGAATACATATTTATAAAAATCACTTTGACAAACTTCCTTTGAAGCCTTATACTCTCATGTTCAAATTCAAAACTATGTAAAATTATAATTCAAAGCATCAGCACTAAAATCTATTTTTACTTTGTGCAAGAAATTTCAGATGTTCTGATATTAAATTTTTTGCAAGGGAGACTGCAGCAGAAAGGATTACGAAATCATGTCTGTTCCTTATTTCTATTGATGGTCTAGATTTATAGACCCGATTGTCTAATGGAGAGCACATACAATTCATCCTTAGCACTCCACTAGACACGTCATATTCTCATTTTTTATTTTGTTATGTTATTCTTTGCTTGAAAATTGTATTGTCTATTTAAAAGCACGGGGGGCATAGGAGGTGTGGGGAGGGGGGAGGGCCCATGGTCGGTGGTCTGCAGCAGCCAATACACGGGAGGGCAGAAACTAGAAAAATAAACTTTACCTTCTGGCTCTCAGGGTGGGCGATGCCATTCTTGGTTGGGGACCGTGGCTCTGGTGAGTGTCAGAGCTGTCACTGCAGACCCGATCCCAGCGCCCCCTGCGTGGACGGGGTCAGTGCGAGACATTCCCGGCGTGCCTGTGAGCTCGCGCTGTCTCCCAGCCCGGGTCGCCATGGTGGCTCAGATGGCTGCTGTCAGATTGGACAGGACAGTGCTAATCTAAAGCAGCACGGCCGAGCAGAGGCAGCCTTGCAGCGGAGAGACCTGCCTGATGGATTTCAGTTTAAACCTCTTTCCTAACCAGGGGAGGGGGGACCCACTGTAAAGAGTAGCACAGCTGTGGAGTGTCCTGCTGACGCTGGCGTTAGTGGACTTGGCATGTTCTGACAAAATCCATTTTGTGATGAAGCTGTGATTAAAATTATAGCCCTGGAATTATGATGTTCATTCCTCTGGTTTGTGAAAACAGCTGTGCGATCCACTGTCTAAAATGATGAACTTAATACTGGCGTAAACTCTTTTAGAAACACTTGAGTCTGGAACATAAACCGCGTTTTCAGTGTTAGTGGGATGAAGTCATAAATTTCCCTGCTGACATGTCCAATACAATGAAAAATTCAAATCTGAGAGTCAGTTTGTAAAATTGCTTTTGCAAGCAGATTAGGCCCTTCTGGCTCTATAATGGTATAAATGTGATTCTGTTTAAGTAGTACAATGTTTTTGCCCCCCAAAAAGAACAATTTTCCATTCAATTAAAAGGATTACATTATTTTGTTAGGTTAATTTTTTTTGATGTAAATGTACTTTTGTAAACCAAATGTATAGCAGACGTAAATTCCTTTTTCTCCTCCGGCCAGACACATTTTTGATATTCTGGTAGATTAAGGCAAATTCTGATCTGATGTCAATATATAATTTTAACTATGATTCAACATTTTGGTGTTTCACTCAATCATCCAATCTCGACTTGCTCTTTGGCACAGCACTATGTAAAATAGAAGGAATTTCTATCATTTCAATCAGCATGGGTTATTCCTTAAAACATGGCACATCATGAGTGTATCTTGAAAAGCGTTGATAAACAGTTGTCCAGATATTTGAATTTCGTATAGGAAGATGAAAACTAATGGATCTGACAGTGTCTCGTCCAAACATTACTGGCTGTGAGCACTCTCATGAACTTTAAATAAGGTCATTCGTAATTATTTTTATTAGTAGTAGTATTATTTCAATTCATTGCCTTTGCTCTCTGAAGCTGTGACTTGATATTTGTATATCCCCTTTCAACAGCACATTCATCCGTGACAGCCCCATAAATGTCTCAATATATTTGAAGAAAACTATGCCCTGATGAAATAATAATTTGGATAATAACCATCATTATCTTATCTTGTAGTGGCGCTGTCTGCGCAGAGTGAGGTCACTTGTAGGGCCTTAATAGTGCCCCCAGGATTGACGGAAATCCAGTCGAGTTGTGTTGTGCTTTACTGCGGGAGGAATGCACTGGATCCTATTTTGGCAAAGATGTTTTGCCACATCGGCAGTGGGCCTGGGCGCTTAACAAGAACCCCCTGCCTTTTCTTTTCTTTTTTTCTGTTATCGTTCCTGGCCCTAATTGCCTGTAATTTGCTAGCTGAAAGAATCCCAGCTTGTCTGGCCTCTAACAGTACGTAACCAGAGCTCCCAGGAGGAAGATGAAGACTCATTTTACTAATGCACAGAAACACATATACTCATACCTAATTACAATTACTGTATGGCATTGATCTTGATTATAGCTTAACATGTATTCCGCTGTAGAGCTATTTGTGTGTCCTGGAAACAAAAAAAGAGAAAAACAGAAAACCGCACAGCAGAGCACTGTGACTGCGAGGCCATAGCAAAAGGAAGCGGAGCTGTGTAGCTGATGTACTTCTGGTTATCACTCCACGTGTGTGTGTGTGTGGCATAAGTAAGCGAATCTGACTGCTTTAACTGGCAAAACATACATAAATATGAGCTGCTTATCTGTGGTGGTAGAGGAAGTGGTTGCTGTGGAAACAGGGTTAGAGTTAGCTTGGATTGGAAACAAGTGGGGACACCCCCCCGAGGCGATCGCTGCATATAAAATAAGCTGAGCAGAAAAACAGGACATGTGAATTTTATTTCAATACAGCCCTGCCACGTAGGACTTCAGTTTATGCTTTGCATCTGTACGGATCTGTTGTGGTTCTGTGAGCATAGTGGCAATAGTCTGAGAGGGGTTTACTCTAATTTACTTAATTTACTCTATTCATATTCTTGAATGTTAGGTGCACTCGCAATTAATACACCTTCACAGTAGTGCTATGGATTTCCTTGTAAGATCTCATCATTAAAGACATCATTCAGATCCCTTTAAAACATTTGTCTTTCTGTATGGGCTTTTTGAAACCCTTCATATTTTGCTTTGTCATTTAATAAAGTGCAGTTGTGTGTCTTATTATTCCTTCAAAGTTAACCCTTTAAAGAATCAACACCCTGGAATATACCGTACGGTTATAAAATTATAGGATTGATCTTAAAAAATCTAATATTGTTTCAAGTAATCTTCGTCACGTATTCTGCAAACTATGTAATCTTTTACAGTTCACCTGGGTGTATAAATGTTCTGATTTTCATTATTGCAATTTATCTGCAATTTTTAATAAATGTGATTCAGCACTCAGGCCTAATAAACAGCACCTTTCTCTGTGTCTAAAAGGCATTTTCAGTCTGGACTGTAACTGAAATAGCGAGTTCTCCTACTAGACATTTCTAATTATCCAAGTTCATGTCATCCCTTTTCCCTTTCTTCTTTCTTCTTCTTTTTTTTTTTTTTTTTTTTTCCTTTTTAACAGGAAATGGCTGCCGTCCAAGTCCTAATGCTGGAAAGTCAAAGCCAGTAGATAAGAATCATGTCTTCCCCTGTGACTCAGCATTGACATTTAGATGTTTAGAATATACTTGAAGTGATACATTGCAAGCCCCACCTGAGACTGTTTTTCTTAGAAGTGTGTCCCCGCATTAAGCTCATAAAAGGGAAGGCAGAACTCAAGGGGTTGTGAAATCGCTGGCTTTCAAAAGGAAACGGAACGGTACTTTATTGTTGTGTGTGTCCAGCCAATTTTAGACCACTCTGATACAAGGTCAGGAATGTGGGAAATGATTTCTGTCTAGCATACCTGTTTCCCTATTGAAAGTCCTGGCAGCATTGTGCACTGTCAGTCTGCTGCTAGGGAATTAAAACAATATATACCATGTGTAAAAAATAGAATAATGTGTGACCTTGGGATTACAGTATTTCAAGGAATATCCATCTCTGGTTGCATAGATGGCATAGCTACTGTATGTTGCTCCTGTCTTATTTCTCTTTTTATTTTAAGTCCATCCTTTCTACAGATTACACACGCTGAAAAGATGATGGCTTGCTCTGTTCAAATGTGTTCCAAGATTTATTTGATACCATTAATTATGGTTGTTTTGCATTGCAATTAAAATGCTTCTTTGTACGTTTTGAGATCATGATCATCCCCACTTGGCTGTGATATGGATTGGAAATATTTTAAGTGTTACTTAAAAAAAAAAAATAATAATAATTTAAGTAACAGTTTGTCTAAATCAAAGAAACAAACTGGACAGATAAATAAACCTCAGCATTTTGTTAAACATGACTCTTATTACAAGAATAATGTTACTATATTCGCTATTTTTAAATGCACACATTTTTCTCTTAGAGATTTCTCTTCTGAGTACTTGATGATAGAAAATGTGTTTAATATGTTACATATACACTTTCCACTGATCCCAAAATAATGTACATTAAGGATTAATTTACTCTTGAGATTGCTATAGCTCTTAAAAACCCTTAATTAATTAATTAATTAATTCTGTGCTTGGCTTAATTACTCAATACAATTGTCATCAATTGATGATTGAGAGACACCTACAACACCTACAAGACTGTGGCACTGCAGGACCAGTGTTGCTTACCCCTGCTATAGCTTATCCCATGCACGTCAGACTCCAGTCGTTGGGGACCGCAGTGTCTTCTGGGTTTCGTTCCACACCAGCTCTTGATTATTTAATTGGTCTAATTAAACAATTAACTAGATGCATGTAACACTTCTCTCCAGACTCTGAAATGTTCTGTGGGTTCAATGTTTGGAATAATCAACAAATTATAAGATATTGGCTAGGACTAAGACCTTTACTGACCCTACTAACTTACAAACAGGACTTATAGCAGATCTAATTTTAGAAGGCCTTCATCTATCAATGAATTAATATAGGCTACTGCTGCTGATGATGATGATATATTGAATATTGCAGCTATCAAATACGAATGATTGTGATTTCTTACAGTGGCTGCAAACAATGGAATGCAGATCCATACTGCAGCCACTGTATAGGGTGATATCTCAAAGTATTTATTTCATAACCCAATAGATACACATTTGAATGCTGTTGGTTAGCCTCAACTCCTGAATCTTCAAAGTCAAATATTAAACAGAATTTTCTGTGGCTTTTTCCAAGCAGTTTGCACGTAGTTGAGAATAACTTACAGCTGTCTGCCTTGCAAGATGATGACATAGAAGCCTCTCTAGTTTGCTAAAGCAGACACCACAAACTGCAGAACAAGCCTTGTTCATAAAAACATGTTGATTTGGTAATGTTGTTTGTACCCTGTTGAGGATTCCGTAAACGCTGGTTTGTGATTTTTAATGTTTTCCACAACAGAGCGTTGCATAGATAAAAGAGTTGAGGTCTCTACACTGATTGTTTGTTTTAATATCTTGTAGGAAACTAGGACACCGGCTGTTTGGTATTTTGTACACCAAATTGATTTCAAAAGGTTTGCTCCCCATTGTCACTTTCTTTTTAAGAGTGCAGTAATCCCACAGACAGTTATAAAACAGGGCTCCTCAAGTGTATTGTAGCTTTCCTCCATACAGTTGCTGCCAAGAATTCTCATGTAAAAAATATATATATAGCCATGGTAATTGTTCTTGCTGTGACGACAATTGTTTACTCATTGTTGTTCATGCCAACTTAATTTTCTCCCTGTGTCTTGGATTAGTATTAAAAAAATACTATTATAACTTTAAACTTGTTTCCAATGGAAAACTAACTAAATAAATATTATTTTTTTTAGTGTTATGATATGTTGAGATTAACATTTATAATAAAATGTATTTATTTCATTATTATTTGTATTATTATCTGTCATAGTGTTGTTATTAATAATTATAATATCTTAATCGACTACTCAATCAGAATTGTTTATAATAGTGTTATAAACAAAGTAGTGTCTGATAACATAACCAATGTTGAGAAAGAATTACATGTTCATGTGCACCCTTCCAGATTTTTCAGTTATCTCTAATTAAAGTTAATTAAATCAGTTTTTTCACTTTATCTGATATAAAAAAGATTTTCATTACTTTCATGTTTGAACATTCATTATAAAAATATGGGGAATGTTCTATATAGTGATATCTATGGTACCACGTACCACGCTGGAAAATGTATTGGAGCCAAAATGTAATGGATGGTGTTAGAAGATTGTAGTTTCTGTCCTTAATGCTGAGTTTTCATAAATAATGTAAAGAAAATTAAATAAATGACTAATATTTACACTAGTCTTATAAATCAGAAGTTGAAAGGTTGATAAGTGATAAATTAGAAGTAATAAAACACAACTGTTGGACCTAAAATATATAAAATTAAATCTTCTCATGTGGCGGGAGCAACCTCTCATGGTGACAGCTATTCCTGCGTGTGCGTACACATGCGTGTGTGTGTGTCAGTTTGAAGCAGTTCATCAGTTATATAACAAGTTATACAAATCAAAAGAAACAAAATAAAAAGAAACGATTGCATCAATTAATACATTATTTTATTGAATTTGCTTTTAATAAGGTAAATAAATATATATATATGGAATGTCAAATTCAGGCACATTTTCTTGAAGCGAAGAACATTTCAGTAATTCAGACCATCCCCTATAGCGGCAGGTGGAAGAAGTAATGATTGAAGTAATTAGTTATTTTGGCCTTTACCAGTTTGGCTGAGGGAGGGACAGCCTGGCCATTAGGACAAGGCTATCAGAACACGCCCACATTGTGAGTGGAGTCAAGGAGCTATACCTACTGTATAGCCAAATGTAGCACTGTTTGATTTTGATTTATCTCCAATAAATTGGAGTTGGTTTCTGTAGATATGTACAATTTCATTTCATTTTGCACAGTTTTTGGTGCCGTGTTTAATAAATGCCAATAATAATTAAATTCACATTAATAAATTAAATGTCCTATGACAACATCAATACCTATACGTGGCCACAATGTATTCCACGAGTAGCTAGAGCTGCAAATATATATATATCATAAGCATCACCTACATATTTCAACACACTCATATTTCATGTGAAGACATGTATGAATTCATGTTGTACCCAGGGCAAGCAGTCAACATGAGAATTATGAACTGATTAATATTTTTACCATAGCACAGCAGCTGGCCTTGGTATCCTGGTTTTGGACAGATGATTTACTAGGTATGATTATACAAACAAGTAGTTGGAATAAATATCATATAGATAGATATCTATATTAAAATCTATAGAAAAGTACAGACAGAGCAACAAACCGATAGTAATAGATAGTAAATATTATTCCCAGTGTAACTTGTTTTGTTAATCTGACGGAAATTAAAACAAGCTCACTTCATCTTTGTTTTTTTTGCATGTACTGACACAACACTGGGAAGCCATTTCTGTATCCAGACTTATGTCACCCACACTCAGGGTCCATGGTACTATAGATATCAGTATTATGAACATTTCCCTGTACTTTATCATATAAATATTTGAAATTACATAGATGCGTATATTAAAACATAATGGTAATGAAGAGCATTATTATTTCAGAAAAAGTGAAAAGCAAGATTTTTACGTTAAAGGTTTCTAGGAGCAGAGGAAAGCAAGAATGCTGTTTTCATTTTCAAAGTAGCCTTTGTTTGGGTTTCCGTTCCAGTACTACCTGTCATAAGCATGGATTTCATCACACTGGCATTGTAAAGCAATGGGTGATATTTTGTTGTTGTTTTCTCCTGAACGTTTTCAATGAGAAGTAGTTTAACTTGAAATAAATATTTAAAATGGGTAGAGGGAAGCCGCCTACTAGGAACAAGGCTGAGAGTAACGGGGGAGGGCAACCCCACCCCACGAACTAACACCACCAACCAAGTGGAATAGTGCCCAACACATCCTTCACTGTCACCAGACACACGGAGAGGCAGGCCTGCTCCACCGTGAACTTCACCAAAAGACACCTCACAGATCACCAGCGCACTGATCCCCCTTGACAGTTTGGAAACTTTTCCTGGGTTTTAACAGTGGCCAGATCTACCCAGTGACTTAGTAAAAGTCATTTGTTTTGTCACAGATCCGTATTCTCAACGAAGGCTTAAACTGCAGCTCACAAACGCCTCCCTGCTGTGATACATAGCACTGGCCTTTAGTGCACAAGGTTGGATATGGCTGTATATTGCTATAACAGGTATTTGCCTTTTTTCTGGCTTAACTGACAGTAGGTTTACAGTTTGTAATCTGGCATTTGTAGGAGCATTTGTCTGCCTTTATATTTTATGCTGCAGCCCGACCACCCAGGAGGATGGGCTGGCAGGAAGCATTTCTTTTTTTTTTGTTCGTTCGCTTAGTGAGGACTCGAGCTTTGAATGTTCCCTGCAAAATAACAGCAGAAACCTTGACTTTTGGCAAGGATTTGGTTGTGTCCTTTTTTCTTTTAATTTTTAAGACGAAGGCTGTGTTTACACTAGGGGTTGTTGAACTCTGAATTTGTATTTTCTGTATTTTTGTGTTCCCTTAATCTCTTATCCCATTTCTGGAACACTATAGTGTTTGTTTGTCATTGAAGCGAAATTCATAGCCTGCCCTATGAACCTGCTCTTTTTTGTGTGTTTGTATCACATAGAAGCATATTCTTGAATTATTTAATGCAACAGAAGCTGCACATTAAAACAAAAAAAAACTGCAATACTGATTTCCATGCACGCTACATAGACATTTAGAAATAATTATTTTGCAGCGTTGCATGGTTTTCAATTTTTCCCTGGGAATACATTTTCCTACTTACATGGCAGTTGAAGACAACTATTCATAAACCTTTGTTATATGTAGAGTCAAACATTTTGAAAATGTAAAGAAGTTTTTGTTTACTGAGAACTTTATTTTAGATTGGCCTATCTTATTTGTTCCTCCATATTTTGATTACAGCTTCATGAACTGTATTAGTTTCACACAGGAACTGCAGGAAGAATATATGTATATGTATTTTTAGTAACTATACCTTGTATTCCAAGACCAGTACAATATAATAATTATTTAGACTCAAATCAAATAGAAGACAGGTTTTAGGTTTGCAAGGAAACCTGGAGTAAACTTGTAGCCAAATTTAATAAGTGGATGATAATTATGTTACTGTATTTCCTGGTCCAAGTCTATTTTAAAATCGGACATATGCAACCATTGATATATCTTTGAAGAAGTCTCAGACAAAAGCATTGCCATTCATTCTTTTGATTGTATTATTATTATTATTATTATTATTATTATTATTATTATTATTATTATTATTATTGTTACATACAATTATAAAACAATATATTTTAAAATGATACTTCACTTTTATTGTTTTTAGTGAGTAGTAGCAAGTTTCAGCTGTAGATGTCAACTGCCCTGTCTTTAGATAGTTTAATTAGGATCTTTACTGCTGCTCACCAGAGTGAATGAAGTGTCAGTGAATGTTTATTATGATATACAAATATTTAATTAATAAATAAGTATGGCTAAATAAATTAATTGGTCGATAATATCCTTTCAAATTAATGGTGGTCATATTTTTGACTTAGATTATAGTATATATTTATATGTTTTGTGAGTGTGCATAATATATATGTAAGAGGACAAGGGTTATGTACATTTGCAAATATTGTTTTTCTTGCCCCAGTCAAACAACTGGGAGAGAGGTCAAAGAGCTGTCTTCATTGTCTCCCTGGGAGACAGTGGATGACTTGGGAATGGCATTTTCTCTGATCTGCCCTCTAACCATCTAACCATCAGACCACACCATACACTGCTCTTGTTTCTGAATTTAGGCTGCAATAGGTTTGTTTTCAACCCCAGTTTTTCAAGAGCAGCAGCGAAAGGAGTGCAGCAGACCACACATACTGGTCCTGAACCCAGGCCATGGCTGTGAGGCTGATTGTGTGGAAGATGTTTGTAATGAAAAAGACTCATGTGAGATACAGCTTGAGGACTGGAAGTCACCATTAGCTTTTGCAGTTTAAGGAGAAAACTAAAAATAAATTAGAAACAAAACCAAAAAACATACTACAGTTAAGTAGTACATACATCATAGCCTGTGCGGCAAGCATAACATGGTAGTTATTTATATATAAAATCATATTATTATTAATATTATTAAAATAAAAAATAAAATAAAACAATGTTTAATCAATGTACCATGCAGGTAATTTTTGCAATCTTGTCAAAGGCCTGGCATTACTTAAGAGACATGCTTTGATCAAGCAGGGCATGTCGATTCCTTTAGGGTTGGAAAAACATTAAAAACTGCAATGAATGTTTTAAACTGTAGTATCATTTCCTCCTTTCATAAAATATCCTCCAAGTCTATGGGAAAGTTGCATACACACACCAAGACATTTTCTTGCTACCCAACAAAAAAATACATGTTTCAGTGAAAGGGTGTAGTATATATTTAAAAAAACTTTTCAAATCTTTACTTGATTAGTTATAATTACTTTTGGAAATGGGCAACAAAATTATTGCCTCAAAATGCAGTCTTTAAAGAAATGACGAGAGAACTAAACCCAAGGTATGTGCCAGGCAAAATAAAATTAGACTGTTTGCATTAGTTCATGTTACACGTTTATAACTGCAAGTGAGCCGGATGTGTGAGTGAAGGTGAAAGCGATCTAATTGGAAACTTACTTAGACTTCACACGATTCAAGTCTACCGTGGAAGGGTGGCCTAGTGATTATGTCATCATTGCCTGATTTGCTCGCATTTTAATGTTTTAGTTGCTTTTGCCTGTGCCAGATCACACTTGCTGCTCAGACCTTGCTGTAATGTTGTTGATGTTGAAGTTAGATATGAAAGATATGAGCTATACGTTATTATCAAACATATGGGATAACTATATTCCTATATAGTAGTACAATTGCTCAGAGAAAACATTTATTTTTAACAAGTAATATTTTTCCCCTCTCAAAGAGAAAGTGTCAAAATTATTGGCACCCATAAAGATTCTTATAAATTAAACCAAACAAAGTTAAATTTGCATTAATATTGTACTTTTATAAGTACATCTCAGTCTTAAGGAAATGTATTGTGGATTTCCATGGGTTCCTGTTTTACTGTGGAATAAAAATGAGGTAATGCACATGTGCCATCCATCGACAATGGGAAAGGCAAAACTCATAAATGAAAAGAGAAACGGTTGTTGACCTTCATAAATCAGAAAATAGCTAAAACCCTAAATATACAACACAAATTAAGGAGTTCAAAACCAGTGGAACAGTGGTAAACCAGCCTGGTAGAGGACACAAGTGCATCTTGCCCCCACGCACAGTGAGGAAGATCACTCAGGGGGCAAAGAATAATCCAGCGACCACCATTGGAGAATGACGGAACTTGGTTGCATCTTGGGGTCACCACATCTCCAAATCTATTATTAGACACCACCTCCATGCCAAAAGCCTATTTGGAAAGGTTTCCAGAAAAAGTATTTATCGAGAGCAACAAATGTAAGTGCCTGGAGTTAGCTAAACGGTATTGGCACTTGGATAGGAACCTGTTGTTATGGTCAGATGAGGTGAAAACAGAGCTCTTTGACCATGCACAGCAGCGGTGGGTTTGGCATCAAAAGAAGAATGTGTACGGAGAAAAGAACCTCATACTTACTGTAAAATATAGTGTGAGATCTTCGATGATATGGGGCTGCTTTGTTTGTATGGGTCCTGGGGCCCTTGTTAAAGTCAAAGGCTCTACCAAGGACCAGGACATTTTAGCCAAATCCCTGGTTGCTTCTGCCAGGAGGCTGAAACATATCCAGCAAGACAAGACAAGCAAGCAAGCAAGACAATGACCCCAAACGCACATCAAAATCAACATTTTGCAATGGCCATCTGGAAAGATTCTGTATGGAGGAATGGTCTAAGATCCCTTCCAAAGTGTTCTCCAATCTCGTAATAATTATTGAAAAAGGCTCAGTGCCATTACTATTGCTAGCAGAGGGTGCCCAAAGTAATGAAAACAAGGGTGACAATAATTGTGACACTTAATTGTGTTTTAAATTATATTATTTCAGAAATGTGTAATTTTGTTTGATTCTCTTCAATCACAAAGTAAAAGGTATTTTTACATATTAGAAAATGGGAATGTAGCTCATTACCTGTGTTGTTTATTTTATACAGCCTATTCTAATACAGCTATTCTTTTCGCATTTTTATCAAGAGTGCCAATCATTTTGGAGCTGACTGTACACCGACACACATACATATAACGTGTTTGTGGATATATGTATATATTTGTGTTGCCAGTTGCAGACTATTGCAATTGATTGTGTTTTTTTTAATAATTTCCCAAAGGCATGACATGCAACAGTTTATTAAAATGCAGAACATATACATGTGCTTAATAAATCTTGTTTTCAAATTAATAATAATTGCAATATTATTGTACCAATTGTAAATGCAACTAAATTGCATCTAGATCAGTTTGTGTTTTCTGTGTTAAACACTTATACCTGCACACTTAAGTCTCTGGGACAGCTATTGCCAGATGTCAGTTCAGTGGTGTGGTGAGAATGTATTCATCTATTTATTTATCTATTTATCAGATAATGTGCTGTAGACGTAGTAATATTAAATATAGGAAATACATATATTATGCATATTTATGTTAAATACCTTTTTAATAGCATAAATAATAAATAATGTGAGCTGTGATCATTTATATTTATGGGAATAAACTTTCCCTAAATGTTTATAATTTGAATATAACTTTTTTTAAACCTGTTCTTATTTGGGTTTGACCATTTTAAAATATGTGTTCAAGGGTGCCTTTTTTAATCGATACATGAAATGTGCAGGAAAAAATATATAATTTCTGCTTAAATTCTTCACCTATCCAAAAGTGGTGTGAGAGAGGAAAGCAGCCGATAATTTGCCAGGGTCTGAATGGCTTCTTTCACAGTCTATAGACCCCCGCCTGATGAATCTGGTTCTCTTCATTACCTTGCTATCGCTGCCTGATATGTCAGCATAGTCGTGTGTTGCTGTGCTAAAAAGGGAGGGGGAAAAAACATTATCATGTTCTTGCTTGTTTGTAGATGATAGTTAATCTAATCAGAGCTGGGATGAAAGAAGGTAGCTAAGGAGTATCCTATCAAATCAGTGTGGGTTAACGGGTGTAATTCAGTTCTTATCTCAATGGCTGGGATGTATTTTCTATTACATACATATCATTTAACAGAGTTGTACGTGTAACCCTGCATTTATTTTGGATGTATTTACAGAAAATGAATGAAAGTGAATATTGTGTATATTGTGTAAATTTAGTACAATTTTAAAGAGAATTTAGTGATTCTTCCAGATCTCCACTTTTTGTTTCACATTTAGATTTTGAATGATACAGATTTCACACAATGTTTTATTCTTCACAACTGAATGTTTTTTAATTGAAAGCTATTAAAGAACAGTACAGATTAATGATATACTAGTCATTATAAGACATGTTTAAACTGTACCTTGTTTAAATGACATTTTTTGATATACTTTTATTTTCACAACATTGATGATCAGACATTATAGTTTGTGCTGATAATATGCTGCCTTTATTGACTTACAGAACTGTTTCAGTGACAAATCCCAAATCTGTGTTAATGTTAGGCCCAGGGATCAATTAACACTCTTAATTGGAAACATGTCAATAGTGGTAGAAGGGACGGTCATTGGCCTGTTTTTAATTGCAAGGCTTCGGCTAGCCCGGCACAGTGAACAGCGCAGAGCATTGTGAGTGTAAGGGCGCTGTACTCGGGCTGTTTCCTGCAGTAGAAGCTCCCTTTCTGGGCGCTTGACGAAATCCCTCCTGGCTGTTCTGAGCTGCTCTCGGGTTGTCAGGTCACAGGGTTAACACAAGCCAATTACCAAAACAGTTAAGGAGGAGACAGGAAACACAATATTTACCACATGACTGCCAGAATGATATACCACACACCAAGACAGTCACTGATTTAAGGTGCTATTCTGCTTTCCCTTTTATATTGTCAGTAACCCGTATGGAGAGAAATTAAACTACACACACATACATAATGTTCATTCACATCTACATACACATATTTACCTACTCGAGATAAAAATGCAAATACACTCTACTGAATACCCAAGGGCAGACGTAATTATTGCATTTACAAGTTCTTCCCAATTTTAAATACTTATTACATTTAACATAAAAGCTAACTAGACTGTAGTTCTTTTTGGTATTAGGAATTAACACGTTCCCCACAATTGGTGCTCTAAATGGTTAAATTGACAATATTGACAACAGACATCATCAAATGTTAAAAATCCTTTTGTTTCATCTTTTCATTTCCCGGCTTAAATGCCAGCTTGCTGTGACAGAGTGGGCTCATTCACCAAAGTCTTAATAGTGCAAGATCTGAACTCTGTGATTGTTCTGTCATACAGTACTGATTAGATCAAATCCACTTTTATTTTGGTAAGCAACCGAGAAAGGAACAAAAACATATTATAAAAATAGAATTCTGTCTTGGAGATAAAATACTGAACATGGTAATTTTCTTCAAAGACAATATTTTGTCAGCCTGAGCTTTTTAACAGTAAAATGTCTGTTCTTTTTTCCTTTTGGAGTGTCAATTCTGTAAAGGTTATATGTTTCATAAAACAACACAGGTTTATCTTGAACTACGGTAGACAAGGCAAAACATCCGGCAATCTTAGAAACATACATTTATCAAGCCCCTACTAGTCTTGATTTAAAAGCTATCTATTATATTTTAATAGTATAAAGAATATGACATGGGTAATGTTTTTTCAACCTCTGTAACATTGTAACTGTACTTGTAATGTCTTTCAATTTGTTTTCCACTGAAAAAAATACTTCAGTTTTGTTGCTATGCAATTTCTCATTAACATCTTGATTTGTGGACTGATTTAAAAAGTTATCAACCCAGCCTTCAGTAAATGATTGCACTGCCTTATCATATTTATTGCACGCTCATTGACCAGTTTGGTTTTAAAATATTTGAAAGGTTTTGTAGCCCCATGCAAAACCGGCGTATTGAATGTCGCAACCCTCCGTTGTAGGAGACTTAAGTAATTTGTTAGTTCTTGGAATGGGTTTAGTGCAAGTCCGTGGCTGTCTCACTCGATCTCTGCTGTGACTCTAAATCACGCCTGGGGACTAAAGGAAGATTGAGAAGGCTGTTCTCTCCTAGTACTCTGTCGTCTGTGGATATTCTCTGGGGCAGCACTGCATACCAGAGGTAATAACCTCCTAAAGCAGACTGAGCAGTGGTGGGGGGGGGGAGCTGGAGGAATTCACAGGATAATGCATTTGGGGATTAGGTCTAAATAGACTCCAGTGTATGGTACCATGTCTTTTAAACTAGGTTGGCATTTGTAAGTCTGACCCAGCTATTGTGAAGCATCTATAGCTTTGCAGGTCAAACTAATTAAAGATGGGGGTAGGGTGGGTACCCAAAAAACACAACACTATTCAAATGTATTGAAATGTGTGTCTGTACTGTCGGTGTCCATGATTATACCATACCCTTCCCATCCGTCTCAAGACCGAAATCTTTTTTTGGGGTGCCTATTTTTCCACTACAGTGATTAAGACTGAGACAAATGCTGTTTAGACAGCCTGGTCTAGTGGGTGGTCGTGTAAGAAGAGTGTGTAGCTGCAAAGTTTATAGAGTCTGAGCATAAATGAACTGTTGAAGACCAATGGGAAGGCTGAGTGCAATCACAACACAGGCCCAAATATGAAAGAACTGAAGAAAACATCCCAAAGAGGCCTTTTCTAGGAATTATGAAATCACAATGCCCTCACTCTACACAGCCTCGTATTCAGTAAGAAAGACATACGTTCATGCATTATAAACTTTTAATAGATTTAAATAGTTCAGCTTTGTTGGCCTTGCTGTTGACTCAGACCAGATTTCCTACCTCTTGCTTGTCTCTTACATGGACAGTCCTTTTTTTTTGAGGGACTTGACATTATTCAGTCTGTTTCATTTTAAATTACACCTTTTTCTACTTACAGGGTAACAGTAGAGTCCATTTAGCTGTCTCTGCTATGAGGTTTCTGATGAAATTTCCCGATTAGCATTTAAAATGCAGTTGCATGTTGTGTAATGTTTCCAAATTCCACACTGTTTTGAAAAATGGAAAAATGAACTGAGACATATTGTCATTTGCCCCTCATTCACTGCAGTAGGATAAACCATTGCACAGAATTAAACTGGAGCTCTTTCTCCTAAATATAGATAAAAAAAATGCTCTGTGAAGTACAGAAAACAACAGCCTAGTCACAAACATTTCCACTCAGCGCCATAAAAGTCTGTCTTAATGTTCCTCTCATGTTCTGATTCATCATTCACAGACGTGAATGAGTGCTGGGGGATTTTCAGACTAGTGCTGGATGTTTTCTGCTCTTTCCTGCGCTGATGTAGGCCTTGTGTTTCTGTCTGGAGCTGCTGCTGTTACTCCAGGCTGTTTACCTCCTCTGAAGATTGCGATTGCTGTAACTGAGAGTTGGACCCACCCCCCCGTTGAAATCTGCCTCATACTTACATCTCTTGAATGTTCATTAACTTGTCATTAAGTATATATGATTACATGAGATCAAACATGAGAAGAACAAAAAATTGATTAAATTAAATTAGATACATTGCTTTTCTTTAAAGAACATGACAACTTGATTAACATTATAATATGAATCTAAACTATAGTCATAGATATATTTTTTGATAAAATGTAGGCCACACTCACACATGTGCATAAGCTATCACTTTAGGGTTTTGAGATAAGCATTACACCACATAACTATCAGAATTGTATTTGTGTGTTTTCTAAAAAGTCACATTCATAATATATATATTTCTGTCTTTTAGGGGAAACACATTTTTCTATGTAAACAACATAATTGAGACCCCCAAAATTAAAATATATGCAGAATATACCATTATTTAATAATTCACTCATTCCTTTGTCCATTTTTATAGTGTAGCTTTTGTTTGCTTTAAATAAATCCCAGCTTTTACTAATTGAGGTGAAATGTATAAATCTTAAAACATTTACACATTTTATAACCAGCCAATTACATTATTGACTGCAATTTATTTGAAATGGTACAGAAGATCCAATTAGTGAATGCTTTCTAAACAATTCTTATTTTTTTACAGTGGCAATAAAAATACAATTACAAATTGAAAGGAAAAACACTTTAAACAATTTATATGAACACTTAAATTAGACAAGATTTTAGACAAAAGCTTGGGATTTTTATTTCATGTTGTTAGCAGAATACTAAGGAGTGAGGACTGAAGACTAGGTCACTCAAAGAATGGATAACATGCATGTGCTGGTCTATATTCATGTTTTTTTTTTAATCCTTGCTTTGTTTCATAAAGACTGATATAAATGTGTTTGAGGGAAATTTAAGGGAAAGAGAAACATATATTTGCATTTTGTTAAGCTGGCGTACGTCACAGAGCAGCGAGGACAGTTCCTCAAAGTACCACTATAGTGCCTCACACCTTCGTCTTCATCAGGCTTAACTGAAGAGATCGTCCGTCAATGACAACACTGTGGGTCAAGTGAGGTTTATCTTGATAAGCAGCCTAACAGAGAGGCTCTTGGTCCTGAGGTGATGAATTATCAAGTGGCAGAGAGAAATTAGCCCCAGATAACAGGTCCCTCGGTGGCCGTGGAGCTGAGGGCGAGGGCTGAGTGGGAGAGCTCCAGAACTGTCACACGCTTCAGCCCTGAACCCTTTTGAAGACTTGAAGATAAGGACTTGAGTGGCTCAGTTAATTGCTTTCTCAACACGTAGGTCAAGCATACGTCATGAAGACATGAGCACAGTGATATAGTGAGATCTTTCCATTGAATTCAGTCTGGGTCAATTTATTTTATTTTATAATATTTATTATATTATTACACCAAATTGTGTTCCAACTATACATACAACACTGTTGAATCTCATTAAATGAGTATTAGAGTCCCATGAGAGATTTAATTGACTGAAGTATGTGAACTAATCATAAGTTTTGGCAGAGATATCTGGTGATTTCACAACTTAAGATCATTTATTTTTTATTTATTAAAAATAGCAATTCTCGAACCCAAGTCAATTTCACCACACAGCATATAAAGACGATGTATCTGGCTATAATAATGCCAGAGTTATTAATAGATATATCTCAACCTGCTGGCGGGTTGAAAACAATGGGGCTGAGTGTAAAGTGGTTTATATAAATATGTGCATATTGATGTGATTACGTCTCTTTATGAATGTGTGATTAGATTTTAGCTCTTGATATTTAAGCCATAGAAGTGTCAAATAGTGTAATTTGGTTTCATGCAGCCCTCAAGTCTCTCTGTCTCTCAGTCTCTCTCTCTCTCATGAGAACATAAGAAAGTTTACAAACGAGAGGAGGCCATTCGACCCATCGTGCTCTCTCTCTCTGTCTGTCAATCTCTCTCTCTCTTTCTGTATATATTCTTTTTGGTAGGGCATTAAAGTTTATATATTTTTCCCCTGATAATTTACAATGAAGATTCTCTATCTCTTTCGTCTCCATGCCTGAAGGAGAGCAGATATGAATCTGGGGCTCACAGTGCAGTCTAATGCAGGACACAGGGATCTTAGCGTCATTGCTGGGAGCTGTGGGGGCTGTGTGTGCGAGGAGCGCTGGCTTGATAAGGACAGGAGCTCTCATCTGTGGGTGACTCCAGTGTGTAATAGGTTCCAGATGGGGCTTAATTACTCCGTCTGCGCTCTGCGCCCAGTCCTGCTCTCGCTGGAGCCTGTCCTGCTCCCTGGGCATGTCCATGATAGTTGACACAAAACCAGATGCCATGAGCTCCTACCCTCTGAGAACGGAGCCCTTTCCTCTGCAGGCCGCCCCAGCACAATGGGCTCAGTGTTTAAAGGCCCTTTGCGTGGCCGTCCACAGCGCTGCAGTGGAAATGAGCTAGTAAAATCCACTGTGCAGGTATGGGTCACATCTTGTAGCGTATTTTTAGGGTCATGTAGGCCTTCCTTGAATTTCTGAGGTAATGACGGTGTTCGGACTGCTGCTCTTTAAGGGTTTATTGTCTGGGCACATTTTCATGGAACGAAAAAGAAGAAAAACATTAGCTGCCTTAAAGTCTTCTCGAATGACTAGGCAATCTTACACAGCACCGGAATGTGTACGTTATTACAGTCTACAGTAGCTCCATTACAGTAAATTCTGTTTACTTGTTTGCACACATTCACGTACAGCCTATAACTCTCTTGTTAGAGTGATATAATATGTTTAGATTTTAATGTTTATAGATTGCATTGCTTTACCCGAACACTTCTCTAATGCATTTGACCAGAAAGGACGTATTTGATCACATCTAATCTACAAAGCAACTTGCTATGATAAGTGATAAGGACCTCTGGCATTGGCAAGACACCATAACCTGACACATCAAAAGGCATATGTTTGTTATTCTGGGTGAGAAATGATCCAATTCTCCAGTGTCTGAAGAATGCAGTGTATTAATAGCCACAACCCGATCAATGTCACAGGCTGAACTGGTTTCTTTGTAGAGCTGTAGAAACCTGTAGAAACTTATTAAGGTGAGAGTAATGTTAGGAAATTTTAGAATTAAGCATTATCAACTACATGGTGTGTATGCGTATAGATATATGCATTATGTATTATCTGTTATTGTGAGTCTTATACAGCAGTGAAAAGTAAACCAGAATCTGTTTCTGGCATTGCACAAACTGGGAGCAGAGACCTCTTGGCTTACTGTTGGTGAAATATGAAAAGTATACTGAGCTCCAGAATGAAGCCATATTCAGTAACAGTGAATCCATTAAAAAGGCTTTCTAGAATTCATCTTCAAAGCTAAAATGCAAGCTTGTGTTCTATAAATGAGATGTTTATGCTTTTGTATGAATGCTATTTTATTAAAAGCATTTTTAAGAAGCTATGATTATTAATCTTAGCTATCTATTATCAATCTTAAATACATTTTTTTGCTCATTTCAAATATGCGTTCAGTGGCGCCGAGATGCTCAGGCCCCTCTGTGTGTTTATACAATGCACTGTGCTGACTGTGTTTGTAAGGGGCTCTTAAGTTTTAAAAAACAAACGATGTATCCTTGAGCTCGGCTATGATGCGTTGTGTACAAAACTAGTGTTGTTGCAGAGTATATTATCCTTCTGTGCATGGAGGAGAAAACATCTGGTTTACATTAGAGTGTAACAGGCTGATAGCAAGTAAGGGTATTAGAGTTAATTTACTTATTTAAGGAAAGAAGCTTCAATCACAGAAGCTGTGATTGTAAGTGGATACTGTACTTATCTCAACCAGTATCAGAATTCCTGTGGGGGAGCTTTAGATTTTCCAGCAGGAACAAAAATGGAGACATGAGATTTACTTTGCGTGACATTATTGTAAGGACTACCCTGAAATCACAACTATTCAAAATGCTGGTGATTTTCAAATAGTCCAGTAACGGCAAAGCAATATTTTATATTTTATTTATAATACTTAAGCATACTGGGTCATGATATCCTTCATATTGACCAAAACATTGTGTGACATTAAACATCTACTATTATTATTATTATTATTATTATTATTATTATTATTATTATTACAATTTTAATGTTATTCTTTTGTTATGTAAATCAAAACCTGTAGCCACTAGTTAGTCTATATTCTGATGAATTACCAGATTGCTATTTTGCTCAAATACTAAAATAAATAAATTATAAAGCAGATACAAATGACCTGTTGCATACGCAGGTGCTTTTTATGTAACTCCCAGACCACTGAAGTTACAGAGACCACCCTTTCATTTCCTTTAGGTTTATACAGTAAACGTAATCCTGGGGTCTGGAATATGTAGAAGAGGTCAATATCATATGAACCAAACTCCAGTTGGCATATAATTATAATTATAATGGGACTTTTGTGCGTGAAACCCTGCAAGTAGGAGCTAGTAGCGGCTTATAACATTTGAGTACATGAACTTAAGGCACAAACTGAATACTACTGTAACACAGATGTGCACACTGTAATGACGGAGGCTGCATTGTAAATTATTACCTTCATTACAGTAGAATTAATTATAGCCACATTATGCAACTAAATGATTAAGTGGATGTGGTTTCACAAAGTGATGACACTTGCAAAATGTATGGGTGATTATGCTCCCAAATAATTCTGTTGTGCGTCATGTAAGCGGGGTGTTTGTATGCAATACCATTCTTTCCGACTTTGGAAAAACTTATACTCTGGTTGATGCATTGCAGGTTTTATATGTGTGTAACATTTCTATGAAGTGAACTACCTAAAGTAACCCCAGTCATAGGTTCTGACTGAACCAGTTTAAACCGACAGGATCGTTTTTAATTTATATGGCACTGTTTAAATGTGGTCGGAGACACACACTGAGTTAACTGCCTCAGAGTGGGCACTGGCCAGAGCATATTGCTTTCTGTTTCTTGTCAATATTAAACGCAGTCTAGGTCTGTACCATTTGCCGTCACTATGAAGAGCGTCAGCAGAGCTTAACGTCAGAAACCTCAGTGTATGACTATTAGTCAGGAATGAGGAGCAGTCTGTGACGGTCTGTTGACAAACTCTACTTTTTTGTGGGAATGTTGTTCATAATCATAATCATTGCATCTTTTTGGACACCTCAAAGTAATATCCATGTCCCCTATCTATCCTGCGCATTTGCTATACCTGGGTTTCCCCTTGCGGACTCACATTGAACAGTTTAATAACAGTTTAAATGTATTAAACTTTTTATCTTTCTTTTTAAGCTGAGATTAATTAGTTCTTTATTGTGAAACACATCTGTTTAATTCAGAGTAAAGGCATCTCACAGGAAAACATATTCTATAGTATTTTTGCAGAAATAATACCTTTGAGGCCATTGAGTGCTTTCGATCAATCTTCATCTTAGGACTATTATATTAATTAGGCCACATATGCATCCAGCATTTGTAACCACCCAATCTAAAGGCTTTATAAATGTGGGAGTAATTTCCCTCATCGGGTTGTAGATGGGGAAGTGGGAGAAGAGGGCCTTCCTGTAAAACAGCAATATTCTGTCATCACCTAAGTGCTTATTGTAGGCTGTTGAGCGCATCCATCTTAAATTTAAAATGATCTGATGTCCTTATGTGCTTTTGAAATGTTTCTCTTCTCATCCAAGATCCCAGTGACTAGCACGCAGACTGCAGAGAGACTCAGACACCACCTGGTGCCTTGTATTACGCTACTTTGATTCTCACAAATGCCCTTAGCTGCCAGAGGACATTTATTTTCAATACTTACACACAGTTTTACTCAATAGAAATAGGATCCCTTTACGGTAAACATGGTGAAGCCTGACTGTGCTGTCCATAAAACCTTCACATGAAACACGTCATTTGTCATTCTCTCTGCAAAAGCTGCGCCACTGGCAGAAAGGAAGTCATTTGTCTCTCACCAAAAATATCTCCCACCACCAACTGCCCACCCCCCTTGTGTTACTAATTGTTTCATCATCTGCTTCAGACTAGAAAACCAATAATTTATCCTGGATAACTTTTATTTGGGCAAGAACACATGAGATTGCACAGCTGTGAATCGACTGTACTGTGTTGCTGCTTTTCTGTGTTCTTTTAGGTTTTTTTTGTAAACCATCACATTTTTTTTTTGTTCTCTGCATCACAACATATTTCCAATGTCTGAGTAACTTGGACATGCAAATGTTGAAATGAAATGTTAGCTCTGCCCTTGGGAGTATACAATTTAAATTACTTAAATCTAATCAATTCATAACATACACCGTGTTCCATCATTTATGTGAATTCGTCCGTTCTGACATTTGAATAGATTAATGTGTATTTTGTAGTAAATTCGTAGAAATAAAATGTTTAAATAATGAAAAGAGACACTGTAAATAATAAATATATAGAGAAGTATATTAGAAAAAATAATAATAATTAATTTCTGTGATCAGATGCTTACACGCCCTCTGCATTAACTCAATCCACTGGAATCTCTACAGTTACAATCTTTACTTGAGCTTTGACTTGATTGAACCTATCTGAGCTCTTTCTTAGGTCTAATGCAGGTGATGATTTATAGCTGCATTACAGTCTTCTGCAGACTGAATACGTATTTAGAAAATTCTTATAAGAAACAATTGACCAAATAAGTATAGTTTAATTAACAATGGGTGTTAAAATAAATAAGTCACCAAATAACATTTGTTTTGGAGGCATACTTTGAAGAGCAAATTTATGTAAGAACTGACTGTGTTTTCAAAATACAGACCATCCTTTAATTTCCTTCAGATACATTAACTTTCATGTGGAAATTTGTGATGTATAGAGGTGATTCATGTCTTGTGCACCAGAAACCACAGGGAGACATTTAGCGCAAACTATGTCCATTTATCACTCCACTTGTCCTCACAGGCCTGTCTTTATTGGAGTTCCTTGTTGATAAGCAGGATTTATTTCATGATTATAATTCCACGATGGCTTTCACTTGTCATCATTATATAAATACTCCACCCCCGTGCTTAGCAGAAATAAATATTTTTGTTTCTCTGCTCTCCAAAGACAACCACTCAGGTGCTGAAGCGAGGCACGGCAGCAGAAGATTAGAAATGATCCACCTTGCAGCCCTGGTCCTAAATAAACAGCTCAGGGTTTGTAGTTAGGCTGCATGCCGGATCTAGGCCTTCTGCGGCAGCTGTTAGCATCTACATTCTTGACACACAGCCCCAGCGGGGGGGCGGGTTGGCTGTAGCTCAGCCTGGCGCAAGATCTCCTTTTAAGAGACATTTTTCCCTTTTCAGGCCGATTCTGTCAAGGTTTACCCCCTGCTTATTAAAGGCTTGTGTTTTCACAAACTCTGGCAGCACCATAATATTGTGTCAGGGCACACAGGCCTTCCAGTTTAATCAGGAAAATTATGAGGCAGGTTACATAATCCTGTGTGTTGGTAAAGCAAATCTCCCCAAGGAACAGCCAGCAGCTCTTAAAATGAAGAATGGATCAGACTCTCTTCTCATGACCACATCCTGAAAGCCAGTGCAGTATTATGTGTATCTATATCATAAGTGAATACGAGATGTGTTGATTAGCACTTCCTGTCTGATTATTAAAGTGCCCCGTGGTGGGTAAACATAAAAGCAACACACTCCTGTGAGAGGTGGTGTGTTTTGTGTTTTCATAATGGTTTAACCAGATTTAAGGCTTTTTGTTTTACGAGCTGTCAATATGTTCAAGGTGACGAATAGTACTTACATGTTCAGACCCACTCTAAATGACTTAATGATTCACAATAAGATTGTAAAAGGTTTAAGCGAGCATGCACAATTTCAGTCCCAAAATAGACTTCAATACTCGAGAGCTGCAGGAGTTTCTGGTTTTCTGTACTTAATATCACCTTTTAACTCCAGGGGTTAATTAGTACTTAATTGAAAGGTACCTGCAGGAACCTGGCCCTTGAGCATTAGAGTTCCCTGCCTGTAATGTTAGTCTGTCTTTTCATTAGCATGTTCTTTTATTAGCATGTCACAAACGGGAAACAAATACTGATACGATTATAGCATTCACTCCGGACCTATGGACTGCTGTCATACAGTCAATCCAAACTCAACTGATTTTAAAATTAAACGATTTTGATGCTGTGCGTTTGTTCATTTGGAGTAATACTTTCAGTTTGAGCATCACTGTGCGTGTGATACCAACTGAGCATAACTCGAGAGATGCCGGATGTTTTAAAGTAAATAAATACAATAAAAAAACAGTCAATGAAATGTGAGAGAGAGAAAAAAAATAGGTATACAAAACAGACATATTTTGTCATGAAAGCATCTCTCCCTCAGACAAAACAAACAGCTATATTTACAGTCTGGTGCGCTCGGTACGCAGTGGAATGCGATGCGAAGCAGGGAGACACCACTGGCCATGCTAAGTGTTGACAGCAAGATATGCTGTAAACGCTTTAACAAATGTGCCACAAAACACAGAGTGGGTTTCACCACTAATATAAAAATGTGGCTTTTTCAATGATGAAACACATTTTTTTTAGGCTCCCTGTTGTTTTCTTAATTGATAGTCTTGGCGAAAGATGACACAGCTGGTGTGTTTATGACTGTACTCCTAATACTGTGTAGTCCTTATGTCAAGATGACTTCTCCTGCTTATTCTGTTCCGAGACAAAACTCTTGCAGAAACAGCTAAAATGTGTCATAATTATATTTTCATTTTCCATCTGTTGTTCTTATACATATTAGTATTCAATCATTTGTAGCAGGTTTGGGAATAATTATGATATGTATCTGTAGTTTTTTTATATTTAAGGTCAGCCATGGGTTAAGCTATAGCTGATATATTTTTCATTTCATTTCAAAGGTATTTTGTCATTCAAAACAAAATATCCCAGTAGTATTTTATAAAAACAAATATCCCATTGTATTTCCAACTAAACATTGGGTCAGTGTTCTCAAATTATATGTACTACTCTAGGAATAATAAAACATGAGACACAGTACTGAAAAATATCAAATATGTTTGTTGATTATCAATATAACGATCATTTTTTGAGATCAATGTCGATGCAGACTGACGTGCAGTGTCCAAGTCGTTGATTTGTCAGATACAGTCACACGGTAATATGGACCAATCAGGCAACTCGATACAGATCTCGTCAGACGTTATTAATGCTTGTGAATCACCACGAATAAAAGAGGTCGATTCAGCAATTAAAAATAAATCCTGCTGCTAGTGTTTAGACAAAGAAGCTGGAGTTCATTCACAAACAGTGGAGGGAAGGCAACTCACATTAAAATTGGTTAAAAACCCAATCAACAGCCCTGGTACCGCTATTTGCAAGGTGAGTACCGATTGGCTAAACTGCAGCGGGAGGCAGGTCTCATTCACCAATCACAATGAATGTTGTTTGTTTAGGTCTGGACTTAAATTTTAAACCTATGGAATCAAAGTGTTGTTTTCAAATTCCAATCTTGATATCATGGAACACTGGCTAAACTTTGATTTGCTTAAGCCCTGTTTGTGTATTTTATGTATTAACGTGAAAAATGATTAATTATAACTGTCAAATGCAGATAGTAATCATCGAAGACATGCATTAGTTAGTTTAGTTTTAAGTTATTATTAAGAAACAGTCGCTGTAGTATAGTAAGTGATGACTGCCAATTTCTTCATATCTAGATTGTTGTTGATGGAATGTGTTTATTCTAGTAACTTACTTTTGGTAGTTGGTGATGGTTTAGTTTCTATCATTGTAGTGAAGGATACACCTATGAAATAGCAGGAGGTCCCTGAGGGGGCTTACCCCTGGACCCTATTGGGGGTCTAGGCGGCCCCCAGACCCTGCCTTATATATGATTACCATCATAATCTACATTTCAGGTCATTTTCACCTCTATGCCTATTGTTTCATAACGTTTGACTATGTTCAGTTTGTTGATATGAGCAGTTTTCAAGAATCAATTTCCACAATACTTGTTTCTGTTCCCTCCCAGAAAGGTTTAGTGTTGTTTTGTAATACCAAATATTAAAGTGAATGTCTGCCTTTAATTATTTTTTACATGTTTAATTATTTTACACCACTACCTTGGGTTTTGTCAGATTTTAAGTTTTTTAATATTTTGTTTATTAGCTGATTATAGATGCATGGAGTTAGAACCTTCATCTTGTAAAACAAGAAATGTATCAAACTCTTTGCTATGAACTGGTAGTATCATTACATTTTAGACAAAATTAGAACAATTGAGAAATAATTGTCTGATAAATATACATTATTTAAATGTAAATTGATTTCATATTTGCTGTTTGGATATAGAACAGAATAACACAGTTAATATTATATATATATATATATATATATATATATATATATATATCATGTTTGAAGGGTGCCATGAATTAATAACATAAAAAATAATAATCAATTAATCATTAAATTGAAAAACATTAATTTGAATTTGAAATTGTCCAGCACACCATTACTTATGTTGCTAAATGTCTCTAAGTGAACTACCTTTTTAATTATTTTGATTCTGACAGACAGCAGCCTTGCTGACACACAGCCCTTCAAAAATACAAACTCATTTTAGAAGAGATTTTCGCAGACATTTAAACATTTGAATATAAAAAGAAAAACTTTCAGCAGTTGTCAACAAATGGTGACATGTAACACAGAATGTTTGGAAACTGCTACTTTTTGTGACAAAATGCTTAACATATGTGCTGCTCACCAGGGGGTTATTTTCATCAAGAAAGTTTGCAGTCAAAATCTACCAAAACTATATTGCATTTTTTGTGTTTTAAAATGGCGTACAAATCAATACCTTATTCTAGGTCGTCTTTTTTTAATTGGCTAGGTTTCTAGGTGGCCCCTATAATTGTGACAGCCAGTCCATTTACATCTCTATCTATAACTCAAGAAGAACTCTATATCTAGACTCAAGAAGTTTCTAAATATAAGATGTCAGAGTTTCAACACAACAGAATACCATTGAAAGGCTGTAATGAACTGTGGATGTCCTTGTAATTATGGTAATGCCTCAGTGAGGAAGTGAGATGTAGTGCTGATGTCACCACAGTGACATGCTCAAGAGTGTTTGTGTGATGAGCTGGAGACAGACAGAGAAACACACCTTGTGCCTGGCCTGAAATGACTGTGCTGCTCAGTGACCGCAGTGAGGTGGGACATTTTAAATGGGTCAGAGGCTATCACTGCCCACACTAATCAGAGCATGACACAGCCAGCACTTTGTGACGTCTGTTATTCTTGCTCCAGTCTGTGTGCACGCAACCTTTAAACAGTGCTCTGCACAATGAGTGTTCACAGCTTTGTACTTTTCTTTGAGTGTGTTTTAAAATGTGATGTGCTTTTTTGTTGTATTGTGTGCTCATTATTTGTTTTATACGCAAGTCTAACAAAAGAAGATTCCATTCAAAGTATTAATGTAATACAGGTTTACATTTTAAATAGTTCTTCATGCTAAGTTTTTTTTAAATGTACATTTATTTGGAGGTTACAGCACAAAAAAACAACACAGAATACAAAATCTCTTAGAATTATACATGTATTAGTCTCACCAGAATGTTGTTATTTCTATTATGATTGATAATTTTGATTTCTATTATTCCAACTATAGCAGCATGGCTTGATTCAATTATTTAAATTGATTGAAGAGATATCAGCTGAATTCTACAACTTGTCATATAGGGTTCTTCCTTTTCCAAGTTTAAAGTAGGTTCAGAACAGAAGACATTGATTTGTTCAGTAGTATGTCTGACATGTTGAGTGACCCTATATATTTTCAAACCTCTTTTTCACTGACACCACTAAGAGTAGCTTGACATGCATGTTCAAATTAGAATGGTGTTTAAAGTCAAAAAGATTAAATGTATGATTAAATGCCAGCGGCGCATCAAATATTAACATTAGTCTATTTGCATTTATTGCTGTATTTCTTTATGTTTGAAGACATTACATTTCATAAAGTAGAAGTGATCTGGTCATATTTGGATTTTTCCAATAATAATAATTTTAAAAATACTATACATGCCTGGCTGGTGTCCATGATTTTGTCTTCAAATTCTAAAATATTTTTACTTTAAAATGTATCCCAAATTAAACTTAAATAGTAACTGCCTCATGTAGCTCATGTAGCAATGCAGTCAATGCTCTTGGTGCGAATGATTGATAGGAATAGTATTATATTGGGTTGTTTTGTCAGTCACTTATTTACTATAATTTTAGATTTTAATAAGTCTTATTATTAGGGATACATCTGGTCAGGGAGTTGTTTCTGGAGTTAAAGGGTTAAGCAATTACAGATAGTGAATGAGGTTTCCAAATCTGTTTGGGTTTGGGTGTATGGGTTTGAGTGGGGGGTTATTTTGGGGATGGGGGTTACCCGATGTTAGTCTTAATATTAACCTCAACTCGTATCGTAGCCAACCACGACATTGTGAAGATGAGCCTATGTAACTCAGCCTCAGTAAACCCAGTAAAAAGTCACCCTAAACCTTAATGTCTAACCTAAATCTCATCTGAATCATTTACCATAGCATTACAATCACATTTAAACAAATTGTAATAAAGGTTACATTTGGAATACAATCAAGTTCATAATACTGATAAACCTAGGGCTGGGATAAACCTCTGCATCTGGACAGATGTGATAATATTAAGGTGAAGTGAGCATGATCAGGATGTAATTTGTTAGATGTTATGATTCCAGCTCCTCCCAGGCATTGTTTTCCTGCTTTTACTATTATTATTATTATTATTATTATTATTATTATTATTATTATTATTATTATTATTATAGTTTTAGTAACCATGTCTTAGAATCCAGGCAATTATTTACTGTGTGGTATATATTGCTGGAGGAAAATTACTGATGTTTTATGACCCTGAATTTCAGGCTTAGTTTTGAATGGAAGAACTGTATAAATACTGTTAGTAATGTAGCTTCAGGGGAAAGTAAAATAAAGATCCCAAATACTACTGACTTTAGGCTTTTGGAATAAATATGAAAATGTGTCCCTGCTCCATAAACGTGACAGTGTGAACTGAAGAAGTGGTTTCCATTCCCGCTGTTGTGAATAGATGGTTGGTTGCTCTGGATAATGACTCCCCCTACTGGAAATCACCAGCAGTGTGACTGAGGTCTAGGGCTGCACTGGCGTACTGCACCTAACAAAATGTATTGACTTACTTAATAACTTACTTACTGTATAGATTTTTGAAGGTATGATTCAATTAGGCAGAATCGCAATGTCACACCTGGTGCCACCTGTTTGTAGGAGGAACTTAAAATGCATAATATATATATATATATATATATATATATATATATATATATATATATTTCGCCGCCTGTATGGTCTTTTTTTTAAACAACCTTTCTTTTGATTTAGTGTAGTTTTGGCAACATAAGTGAAATACATTTGTACAATTAGCTGTGATTACATTTTTTAAGCCTTTCATGAAAACATTGTCAAGACAGTGAACACTTCAGAGATACAAAAGAAAACAACAGCATATATTATTATATCCCTCGATTAAAATCCAATTCTGCTGTTTGTGTCATGCAGTAAAGATGCAGATGTCCTGGGATCCTTTACATCTCTAATTTTTTTTATGACTTTGCAAAAAGCACAAACATAAAGCAGTTGGTGTTAAGCCAGTGTTAAGCACAGCGGGGCCATTATTTGAGCCACAGAGAAACAGAATGAATGAGAGAATGCATCTGTTGAAGTGCTGATCTCATTGCAATCTTACAGAAAATAAGTTCATTGGCACTGTTGTAAAGGTGGATGGTTTTGTTCAAACCGCCTTTTTCCTTATTATTTTTCATGATAAACTTCTTATTGTTAGAGGAAAATACTTTTGTTTTAGCAATTTAAAGTCCTGTTAGAAGCAGGTATATCAAATCAAAGCCAGGGGTCAATACATGTCATATTTACTCTCTGTTCCAGGAACTTGCTTTCATTTTGAGATCTTTCACAGTTTATAAAAAACAGCCGTTTCTAAAGTATTAATACGGATATGTTGTAATTACGATACATTGTGTCTGATTATTGGTCGACTCAACAAGGCAATGCTACATTCATCCGAAGTTGAAGAGAATGAAAAATACATATCCATCTGTTTCACAGGGCAGTCTGATACACGGTCCACATGTTTTGTGAGATAGGATCTGCTAAGACATTGTTTTGTAAACACAGACTTATTACATCATCACTGCTGATATAAAGTGAAATAATTCCCTAAGAGCTGTTTGCTATACATTGAATACATTAATATACTTAAAGTTTGATACTTTGATACAGTAAATCAAAGTTGCACTATTCCAGTGAAAACACAGCTATAAAATCTTATCGATGTTCAATGAAATACAAATATATTTTTTGGCATATTGAAAAATAAAGGAATAAGGAGTACATGTCTACAAATACCTATCTAACTATCTCATATGTTTGTTTCCCAGTCATATACAAGGACCACATTTTTATTTGCCATATAATTCTATTCATGGTTATATAATATGGTAGTATTATTGTTAGGTTAAAAAGATGTAGATAAAAGAGCAGTCATACTGGAATCTATGTTTTCCTAAATCTTGAGTTCTCCTTTTAAGACATGCATTTAGTCATAATAGAAATTGTATGGTATTAACATTTGATATAAGCCTTCTCTGGGACAATTTAATTGAATTCAGTGCTATGTACACATTTTAAATATACACAATTAAACTCTGAACATCTTGAGTTTGTACCCTCTCTGTAACGCACTCCCTTACCAGTTACACACACACATTCGCTCAACTCTTCATTTACATTTTAATATTGTCTCAGTTTAAAAATCTAAACAAAACAAATCTCTGACACACAATACATGCTTTCCTTCATTAGTTATGGGCAATCTGTGTTGTTATATCATTACAGGAAATTGCATTTGAAATAAGCTTTCTACGGCTTCTTGGAAAAGGAAATTCAAAGGATGTAATAATGAGGTTTAATTATACTGAATTAAATGTAAAACCTAAGGGAATGAATTAATATGTTGCTCAAAACTCCCTTCAGTGCTTTTAGAAAGCTTTAATGTATTTTGATGGAAAGCATATATAAGTCTGGCATATGACTACACCTAGAAATATGGATACAATTCATTTAATAAAATGTTTATTTTGTTATGGAAAGATGTATTAATTTAGCAGAAAACAACACATCTGAGTAATTTGTCAGCCACATTTTTTTTGAAATGGCTAAGTATTTAGTATTTGATATATAGTATAAATTAATTTAATTAAACATAAAAGTTTCCTGTTTTTCTTGCTTCCCTCTTGAATTTTCCTGGATACTGTTAGTGGAAATGCCAGTTTCACACTGCCGAGGATCGTACCCGAAAATTTCGACTGTTGATTTTTATCCAGCTTCAGATTATAAAGACACAAGAAGTAAAAAAGTCATTTGAAACTGCAATTAAATTAGCATTTTTTTGTAATTCAGACTTTTTGTGGTGGGGAAGGGGGGGGCTTAATTGCTTTATAAATCTGGAAATCAATTTAATGTCAGTGTTTATCTTTCTCATCACTGAAGTCCTACAGCTGTCAGTGACAAAGACAAATAATATGTTTACATGGTCAGTGCTCACGCAGGTTACTGTTGAATAGGAAGACACACAAAGATGTAATTTGGGGAAATATGAAAGGCATGCCTCGTACCGAAAAAGAAAAAGACATTGTCATGCCACCACAATGAGGGCAGGAAGCAAATCCCTTGCCCCCATTTTCTCCCTTGTAATGTGCATTCATCATTTCAAGCTGCCTCCAGAGTACCCTGTCTTTCCCCCTTTCCCATGTAAATCACTCCTGTGTAAGAGGTTAAATGTATTACTGTTTTCACAGTATTCTAATTTAGTAACTCAGGGCTCCGCTCCTCGCCAGCTCCTGAAGAGAGGAAACAGTTCCTGCCTCTGGCTGCACGCAACGATGCCTAAATGTTTTTTTCCTGTTCACTTCAGCTCCCTATATCACTCTGTCAACTGCTTCCAGGCATCCATTAATGACCGTGTGTCAATCTGTTTACATGGCGCGAGTACTAGTTTCTGTACAGTACTCTTGGCTATTTACAATACACACAGAGGGAGTTGTGTAGCTGCAGTGTGGCAGGGTCAGCTTGGGTCATACGATTGAATCAGTGCTGTCTTCCCCACCCTCCCACAACGCCTCACAATAATAAAGTCACTGTGAAAATAGTACCTGAAATGTTTTGCTTCATTGTTCAGAATAACATAACTTTTTTAGTTTTTTTTTGCTTGTTTCATTAGTTGATTTTTGTGATCTGCTGTTTGAGTTTGAGTGATAAGAAGTGTATAAATTGTGAAGTAGGGGTTTTTAGGACAGGACTAATTCCTTTATTTATTTATTAGGATCTGTTTTAGAAAAAATGTTAATTGACAAATATTTATAATTATAATTTTTCTGTATTTGACATCTAGAGAAACATCATACCATGGACACTCTTAAGATACATTAATTCAATTTAATGTCATCTTTAAATAATAAATCAGTAAACACTGGAGCATTTTGAACATATGTTCAGAGCAAGCATTCAGTATCTTTCCCGTGTTAGGCATGTCCTTGTGATAAAATAGAATTTAATAGAATAAATATATTTGTTCAGCAGCAAGTAAGAGATATAAATCTTAACTCCACATCAACTAATGTCCAAGGGCATGTTTGCTCTTTATAAATCAGTTTAAATTTCAGTGCAAAACATAGCACGAGCTGCAAGTATATCATGACCTGTTTGGGACAAAGCTCATAGCCAGTTAAGAGTAGAATTATAAAAGGCCCTTGAGGTTTCTAAGTCAACACCGGGGGTTAATGTATTTAAAAACTACTGCAAAATCCATAGCATCCCTTGGCAGTGTGGGGATGTTAAGCATAATTTATCATTTTAGTTACATGCACTTTGCATTTCTGAAATGGCCTCCGGGGACAATTTCTCAAAGTGAAGACGGCTGGCTGAGGAACCAACAGTAAAGTGAAACAGTGAAGAGAACACAACTGAACACATTGCTGTGGCTAGAAATTGTTTTGAGATGATTCCTGTTTGACAGTCCTGAAATAATGGAGTAGCATTGCAAGAGTTTGTCCTTCTTAAGCCTCGGAATATAATTTATCCTAATGTTCTTTCAGTTTATGCTTCTAGTCTTAAAGCTGTTTGCGATCAGAGGATGAATCTGCATTCCTCAAAATCAGTTTGTGCACAATAGTCCTTAGTGTACTTGGAGATTGCTATTGCTGAGAGAAATGGTCATTTATAGACCATACTTTTTCCAAAGTGCTAATAATGTGAGGGTGTGGACTTTAGGATGTGTGGATTTGAAAATCCCAATGGTAGCATCCATGATAGACTTGATTGTATGCCATTCACCCATCCTTTGTGGAGATGGAATAGCTGGGTGCTCCCAACACTCAACATTAATCTTGGCAAACAGGGTTACTAGACAGGAGCCAGAAGTTTGACTCGGGGGAGGGTGGGGGGTGTGGTGTGGCTAGGGGTTGTATTTCTACATGCTATTGCTCACCAGGTCACAGAAACAGGATGCTGATAACATCCTGCAAGCTTCCCCCCGACGCTTGGCTGAGAGAAATTACGACCCCTACCCCCCCCTTCAGTACGCACACTGACCTGCCAGCCACACAGTCACCTTATGGGAGGTTCCCCCTCGATTACTAACATGGGGAGTGGGATTTAATGCGACCCCCTTCCCAGGGAGAGTGTCACAGACCGGAGCAGAAACTTGTAAATGACCAGCGACTGGAAATGTGTGTGGCCACTTGCTAAAGATTTATGGATTTACAAAAGAAAGAAAAAAACATTCCCAATAAAGTAGCCTGGGGGGGATAAGTACTTAGACTGAAAACAGAGAAGACAGGCAGACCTGCACCAGGATTAGGCAGAGGAATTCCTTAACTATCTGTCTGTTTAAGGGAATTTAGCTTGGGCTAGTTAACCTTACTGTGGGAGATTGTGCACTGACAGATTTAACTACTAACCTTTGTGCCGAGAAGAAAGAGCTCAAATACAGTCTTTCCTTTTGGATGTATGCTTGTGGATTTCTAGATTCACCCGCTTGTTCTGATGTGATGGGAACGTTGACTACTAATGTTGTAGTGACCCCCATGCATGAAAACAACATATAGTTTGTATACCAGGACTCTACCAGGTAGAGTTTAATAAACTGTATGTGTTCAGTTAGGTTAACTAGTGAATACACGATGTTATTTGTCAGCAGCTGTGTATCAACTTCTTATCAGGGCTGGATTGAGGCTTAAGCTAAGTGAGCTACAGTTTCTGAGGGGCCCGTAAATATTGAACAAAAATAATCAAATTTAAGTTGAACATAATCGGTTGAAAAATAAAATAGATGGGAAGGGATAAAAAGACTGTAAAACTAACATGTTCCTTCTGATCTGATAGGAAAATACACAATTTGACATATTGCGTTTATAAATCTCTGCAGCACTTCATAGTCCAATCAAATGAAAGCATGTTTGTGTATTTGGATTTAAAAATATGTGTATGTACCTAGTTATTAACCCTAGTGATTTCTGGTAGAATAACACACATTGTTTTCGGTCATGTTAGTGGGGGCTCTTAAGCTTGATTTAGCTTAGGGCCACAGTGTGTCATAATTCAGCCCTGCCTCTTATTGTACTCCCACTGCATCCCCTGTTCTCACACTGGATGACTTGTGAACCATATGTTGCTGTTATTACTATTTCTATTACCATAACAACATTATCTCGCACGGTGAGATGTTTTTTCTAGCTCTCACACCCATTAAGAGCCATCTATAAAAATAAACATTATCATTATTATCTAAAACAATGGGTGTTTTTTTTTTTTTACATTTAATGCTTTATCAAATATTAAGCATTAATGGTTCTGATCTGAAATTCCACCACTCAAACCCCGATAAGCAATGTATTTCCTACTCTGTCTGTGTGCTGAGTAAACTGTTAGTATGATTGCATACCAATCATAGACAAATGAATTGCCGTTCTTTTTTTGTGTGCTTTTTTCTCTTTTTTTTTTTTTTTAAGGCAGGAAATCATCATTCATGCGATAGAAGGTTAAACCCTGCTGTCTTTATTTCAGGAATCAGGAAGAAATAAAGATGACTGGGATTTAGAAGATGATAGCGGAGGAGCAAAGGGGTTCAGCCTCCCAGAGCAGATTGCAAATGGACGGCTCAGTTGCCCCACATCCAAATCAATCGCATGTCCACGAGTAAAGGTGTCTGACTTCATTAATTGATTTTAAATGTTTTTTATTATTATTAATAATATTATTATTATAATGTCTATTGTTGCAAAACACCACATCAAAAAAGGATGGTTATGAAATCAAAATAGTTGTTTAAAAAGGTCATCTACAAAACCCTTGCTTCTGTTTACATTGTCTTCTTTCATTTTGAAAAACTGTTTCTGCACGATTAAAGGTCACACAGCAACATAAATATGTTTTACCACTTTGTAAAGGATTTTACTTCTTATTGACTGTTCTTTTAAATACTTCATGTGGGTCCTCAGGGAGGCCCATTCCCGTCCCTGCGTGCTCAACTCTCTGACAGGAAGTTGTTCAGAAGCGCATGAACGATAGTGTGTTTTACTCAGAGGTATTACACGTGTTTAGATTACACGTCTCTGCAGCCAAGAAATGACTAAAAAGGCCTTTGTGCACATTATTTGTTACCAAACAGTACACAGCAATGCTGTAGGTGCCATTTGTTACTGTCACTGCCGGTCTCAGACACGCCATGTGGACCTCAGCAGCAGGGTATGCATTTCTACAGGTGCAGTCTGTCTGCACTGTTTGCTACAGATGTCCGTTTTATCCCAGAAAAAGACACAATATTAAACACGCACGGAACGTACAGAATGGATCTTGTGATGACAGTGTCCAGAGTGTATTAAGCTTTTTGTGTGTGGGGGTTATGAGGGTTAAGCATATTACATTATATTATATTTCTCATTGATGAGCATTCAGATTCAATACAAAATTAGAATATTAGTTTACAAATTACAAATGAGTAAATATATACATACCACAATGAAGAAATGTTGTTTGCAAATATCTGTAAGTGGTATCTATTTTGTGATGAATTAAGTAAAAATTTTTTAATCATACAACAGTATTTATAATTGACTATTATTCAGCCCATACAGTGAGGTGAGGTACATTTTCTTATGGGTTTTTTCTTTTTACAACACTGTCCTGAAATGACTGTATGTTCTCCTTGTATCGAAAGTCTGTTATGAGGCAGCATTGGTTTTGCATGAGGCCGAAGAAGTGATTAATCACGTATTACATTGCTAGACTTTCTTTGTGTTTGTTTTCCGACTCTTCATTCTTTCATTCATAGATCATATCAAAACTTTAACCTACCCTCAAATCACAAATTACACCCCTGTACCTCAGCATTGTTTAGTTTATTGTCAGAGGCCACTTTATACTACTTATAAATATAAACACAAAAGGGTAGAAGTCTGTAATATTTAATTTGCTGATCCAGATTTACTTTCATTTCTGATCTTTAAAGACCAGAAAATGAAAGACCATTTTCTGTTTGATTTAAAACGATCCTTCTTTTTCTCTCAAGTTGACACACATTTTAAGATCTAAGAGAAAACGTTTTGTTCACACATTTGTATTAAGATCAGCTTATTATTATTACAAATACATTGTGATCCAGCTTTTATTTGTACTCAATGCTGGAAGGAAAGACTATTCTGAAAATGTATTTATTTATTTAAAAGTTTATTGTCAGTGTTACCTGTTACATAAAAATAGTTGTTGTTCCCTATTCAGTTCATGATTTCTTTAACGCTGTGCATATATGGTTGTGTTTCTCATCTGATTCAGTATATTTGTGCATTGAATACTTGGTGGTATGAAATATATAAAACTTAATTTTAAACTGTTTAGAATAAAGGAAAATTGATGAATAATGAAAATATCACATTTCATCTCATGAAGATAGAACTGATTATTCTGAATTGAGCACTCAATAAGTTTCATTTTCACTTAATTGTAAAAGCATGGGAGCATCTTGTCAACACAACCATTCTGTGTTTAGTGTAAATACACAGGTAACACTGACTAGCTCTGCTGTTTGAGGAAAATTCAGAAAGATACTTTTATGTTACACAAAAGCAAGTCGTTTCATTCTGTTTAAATCCATTGTGCTGGGATGTATTTTCACCTTTTCATCGGGTGTTTCCATTGCGCCGCTTGGATTTGGATGAAGGAATCAACAGATACAGGTTTGCACATATTTTAATGTTTTGTGTTTTTTAATGCTTTCATGATGTTACCTACTGTGTAAATTCATATTGATTAAATATTTTTTCATGAAGTAACCGGCTAGATAATCAAAACAATTTAAACAATGCCAAGAAGGTCTATTGACTCCAGCAGCAGAGTACATCATGAATATTGTCCATAGTTGCTATGTTTGAATGTGAATGACTTGAAATAAGTGAGATGATTCCTCATCACGCTGCTTAACTGCTTCAACATAGAAATGTTGCTGAGTATGATACTGCAACTCACTCTGTTTTTCACGCGGACTGAGGCTTTTAGTGTTAAGACAATAGTTTACATCCGTGTAACACTGAATTTAGTCTGATCTTGAGAGCTGCCGTTAAGTGCAAAAATATTTGGATTAAGCTCACTTAATAGTGCTTTCTGTTATATAACCAGTTGAGCCAGTGTATTATTAGCCATGTGCTCTCCAGACACACCCAGGTTCCCTAAATTGCTTTTAATTCTTTACCTGATATTGAAATGAATGTGGTCAAGTTTAAGTGAATTAACTGAAATGTAAAGGTTGAATTGTCGGGTCCCAGCATAGCACCTAATTTTTAGTAGCCTGATTCTTGTCTTTATGATCTTATGAAAGTAAAATATTTGCTACATTTGATTATGTATTGTCCTCAAAGCATTATATAAATAATTAAGCATATAATTGTTGGACCTAGAGGTTGAATTTACACTATAAAATATGAATTTACGTCCAAAAGAATCTTTTATATCCCTACTTTCCCAATAATGTAAACAATAGTGAAAGAAAAACAGTTTGTCTGTAGTCATAGTTACAGACAATTTGCTGGCTTTGTTGCATTTCAATTCTTTAAGTGCAAAGCTGGGTTGTGTAAAAGAAATGCATTTTATTCTGCTCCATCCAAATGGGTGAGATGTTACCTGTCTATTCTTTCTGTACAGTTTCAGCGTGATTTGAAGGAAGTTTAGTAATAGGTTATAGTGCAATAAATGTAATATTTATTTAGAACGTTTTTTGATAATAAACTAAAATTACGTTATTGTTTGGATGCTGAATTGAATGTAAAAATCTAACAATTTTAAATGGATGTATTACTCTTTTTTTTTTAATCCATTAACAATATGCTAATGTGGAGTCTGCAATAAGCAGAAAAGGGTTTCCTCAAGAAACAGTAAGATGAAATACCAGGATTGATTAGATTCTAGCAACAAAACCAATCCTCTCCTTTGTAACCCATGCCTCTGACTCTATCTTTATTAAAGTTTCCAATCACTTTAGCTTCGCCACAGATTGAAAGGTTGAGTGTTTGAAGCTCTGGAGATACAAGGTAATTGAGTTGTTTTGAACATTCACATGTCTTCAACTATACATCTTAGGGCTGTGGAGTCCTGCAGAGGAAAGCAACAATAACTGTCAAGCAAAATGCATCACGTTGCAACAATTGCAGAGGGTTGTTTTGATGTTTTGTGTATTCCCCTTCATAACCACTCTAAAATGTAATTTAAAACCAGTCATTACCATGAATTCATTAAGTCCTAACAGCACCACACAGTGAAAAATCCCCAAAATCCTAAACCTCCCTCAGCTTTAACATGGCTCTTCAGTATATGTAATTGATGATTACTATAGCTGCTGTAACCTGAGTAGGCCACATTACATACTGCAACTGCACTGCCTAAAGTAGACAACACACAGGCCACTTTTTGGCCACCCTGAGTGTAGCTTAGGCCAAGGGAATACGAATCCTGAAAAGGGAATAAGATTATTGCTCTTACATGTGTACTAAGGTCGCTTGCTCCCCCTTGCGGTGACTGTAAATAAATAAGGAGCTAAAACGAGGCAAGAGTTCAGTTCTAAGTAGGATTGTTCTGCCTGAAATACACATTTGATTATTTATTGCTTAAAAAATGTATTATTGCAGCATTAGTTCACTGCGATCTAAATACCTTTTTAGGGCAGTTTAGATCTAGATATGTGAGACTTACTGTCATGACTGTGCATTTATATCCATCTCCTTATTATACAAACCCAAAACATATTCACAATTAATCAAATATTGAGTCACCTCAACGTGTCAGCTGTCTGCAGCAAGAGTAACAAATGACACCCATGGCGAAGCCCTCTGTTCTATTACGTATTTTTCGGCGAAGCTGTTTAAGTGGTAGAATCGTGTTTTGCCAGAACTTCAATTAACGCAAATGGGAGATTTTGCAATGGGAGCCTAATGCATGCGTTCGTAGGCTTCATCTAGGAAATGTTGAGTAACCTCTGAACGAATGTCCTGTGCATGATCCAGAATGACTCATGGAAACTTTATAAACATGAAGTCTATAAACAAATGCTAACATGCACTAAAATTTTACCCCTCGTTAATAGATGTCAGCATTGTGTTCTCTCCCGTTATATTTTTCATATGGGAAATCATTCCTATAAATAGCGTAGTACACGGGAATCGAACTTGATGTCTGCGGTTGGTTGGTTCCTTGGCTTTCTGCGGACGAACAATCCTTTACACACATTCACGAAGTGTATCAAGTATAGCAGTTAGCTCAGTTAAACCAATTCATATTATTAACAATCAATCCATTTTTATTTGATATAGAACCCTGCACAAAGGATTAGTCTCAGAGTGCTTTACAAGATCCATGTATACATGATGCACAGATAAACAGATAAGCCTATAGGCATGAAGGACGGAAAAATAAAAACTTTCAGGGAAGAAAATGAGTCTCTGGGTGTACAAGGCCCAATGCCTGCCATATGGGTGAATTATCCAGAAACAAGATAATCGCTTCATGTTGAGATTTTGACTTTGCAATTTAACCTCAAGAATGAACAATAAAATAAGTCGTTAAAGCCCTTTACTGTATGTAACACCAGTTCATGCCAAAGCAGGAGCAGATTTTCCCGTAATTATTTTCTAGATCTTCTCTCAAACTGGGTGAAAAGAGTCGTTTTTGTCAAATTTAGTTATTTTCAATGTAAATGAATCACTTTATAAAAAATAGATTTCACATAAAAAAAAAACCACACAATTGTCTTTATTTGTATCTGTCCTTTAACAGTTCATATCCTCCGCATTTTAAATGCTTGCCCTCTGTCACAGTCCACTCTGGGGTTTTATCCACTTCTCAGCACTGTAAACCACCAGGGATTCCTTCTTTATCTCTTTTAATTTTTCCTGTTTATGTTTCCTGTCAGATTACTCTAATTGTTATAATAACAGTAGATGCTCACAGGGGACAGTGTAGTTACTTTACAATGGGGAATGTACAGCAATTTTCCCCAGCCACAAATCACTCTTTTTCTGTTGTTGTTTTGGTATGCAGTGGTTTAGAAGAAACACGCAAAGTGAACATTAATTGCCCTGAGACACAGTTTCACTGGCTATGAACATTGATTTTCATACTACTTCAACCATTTTCTACAGTTCTGTACATTTGAGAACTTTAGTTATCACACTGCCCAGATCTCATTGAAGTTTTTCAGGTCTTTTCCTTTTTGGTGTCCATTAACACTTCAAGAGCATTAGGTGTTTGTAGTTTGAGGTAACAGCAGTTTCACAAGGATATTTCAAATATAGATAGATAAATCACATTTCACTGTGATTTATAAGACAATATTATATAGGCAAGGTTTGAATAAAAACTTGACTTTTTAGATATGAATGTCATTTTTACATTTCTGTTGTCATTGTTCATTCTAACTAAATAAGTAATGACCTACAATATGTGTCAACTACTGTAAAACAGGACTCAGGACTTCTTTGTTTTAGATAGAAAGTTAAAATTTAATTACGTTGTGCTTAAAACACTATGTTAAATCACTAAATAGACATTTAAGTAAAAGGCAGGACAAGAGAAAGAAATTAAATAAATGTACTATATGAAAAATGTACTATATGTTGCACATGAACTGCACATGAAGTAGGCTAATCATTTATTAATAATAAGTTTATTAAAATGTTAACTGTCATTTTAATCTATGTTGTCAGCATGTAATTGTTATATTCATTACACATATATAATTAAATGAAGCAGCAAAGTTGGGAATTGTTTTTCTTATTGTGGGCATTAGAAAGGTGTATAATGGCATTTTAGACCCATACATATTATAAATGCATTAGTCCTTTCTTTTTTTTTTCTTTTTTATCATGGTTCAGTTGTCAACATTTATAGTAGTGCCTGTTACTTGTAAATCTGGGGATCAGTGTAGTGTGACCGGCTCTGTGCAGAGCAACTCTCACTGTGTTAATCAAGTCCACAGGGAGCTTAACTTCAAAGTGACGCGAAGTAAATGGTCACATCACACGTCTCAGGGTGAGGTCTGCGCCCTCGCTGTTTCTGAAGTTCTGGCCTTCTAAAGCCATCGAGATATTATCTTGAGCAACCCCACAAAGATAGGGTGTTGTAAAACAATGCCAACAACAAATGAGAATTCCTCAAGACGTTTCACACTCTGAAATGCGGTCTTTGAAAGACTCTGGGTTTACAAAGAGGAGCAGAGTGATTAAACAGATCGCGTGGACAAATCTCAGCCCATCTCTGTGGTGGACAGAGCAGAAGAATGTTGACTGAAGTTTGCTTCTCTACTTCTATATGTTAGCATGACTCTCCATTACCAGCACCTAGGTGAATTAAATCATAACCTCGGGCAGTTAATAATAATGGCTAATAATAATCACATGAATATTTCACTCATCAGGACTGATTGATTGTTACAATGCATTTCCCTGTACATTATCCATTATTACAAGGGAGTTTTGTTGAGGTTGCTAGTGAAATGCACAATGTAGCACTAACAATATGTCAATATAAAAAATACATCCATTAAAAGATTTTGACTTTGATGTATCAGTGGCTATTTAAATGGCAACTACAGGGAGTACCTTAAAACAAACAGTTTCAATACATTTAACAAAATCAAGATTTTAATATATGCCTACAAATAATTATTAACTGCATAAGATGATATAATAATGTTTCTGATAGTTTCCTGTTACATGACTACCTGTTTTGGGGAACAAGTATTTTGTATATCAGTAGAAATAGATAGTGCTACAGAAAAAGTATGATCCAAAATACAAAATAACATCTTCCTACAGTGAGGGAAAAAAGTATTTGATCCCCTGCTGATTTTGTACGTTTGCCCACTGACAAAGAAATGATCAGTCTATAATTTTAATGGTAGGTGTATTTTAACAGTGAGAGACAGAATAACAACAAAAATATCCAGAAAAACACATTTCAAAAAAGTTATACATTGATTTGCATGTTAATGAGGGAAATAAGTATTTGACCCCTTCGACTTAGTACTTGGTGGCAAAACCCTTGTTGGCAATCACAGAGGTCAGACGTTTCTTGTAGTTGGCCACCAGGTTTGCACACATCTCAGGAGGGATTTTGTCCCACTCCTCTTTGCAGATCCTCTCCAAGTCATTAAGGTTTCGAGGCTGACGTTTGGCAACTCGAACCTTCAGCTCCCTCCACAGATTTTCTATGGGATTAAGGTCTGGAGACTGGCTAGGCCACTCCAAGACCTTAATGTGCTTCTTCTTGAGCCACTCCTTTGTTGCCTTGGCTGTGTGTTTCGGGTCATTGTCATGCTGGAATACCCATCCACGACCCATTTTCAATGCCCTGGCTGAGGGAAGGAGGTTCTCACCCAACATCTGACGGTACATGGCCCCGTCCATCGTCCCTTTGATGCGGTGCAGTTGTCCTGTCCCCTTAGCAGAAAAACACCCCCAAAGCATAATGTTTCCACCTCCATGTTTGACGGTGGGGATGGTGTTCTTGGGGTCATTCCTCCTCCTCCAAACACGGCGAGTTGAGTTGATGCCAAAGAGCTTGATTTTGGTCTCATCTGACCACAACACTTTCACCCAGTTCTCCTCTGAATCCTCAGATGTTCATTGACAAACTTCAGACAGGCCTGTACATGTGCTTTCTTGAGCAGGGGGACCTTGCGGGCGCTGCAGGGTTTCAGTCCTTCACGGCGTAGTGTGTTACCAATTGTTTTCTTGGTGACTATGGTCCCAGCTGCCTTGAGATCATTAACAAGATCCTCACGTGTAGTTCTGGGCTGATTCCTCACCGTTCTCATGATCATTGAAACTCCACGAGGTGAGATCTTGCATGGAGCCCCAGACCGAGGGAGACTGACAGTTATTTTGTGTTTCTTCCATTTGCGAATAATCGCACCGTTGTCACCTTCTCACCAAGCTGCTTGGCGATGGTCTTGTAGCCCATTCCAGCCTTGTGTAGGTCTACAGTCTTGTCCCTGACATCCTTGGACAGCTCTTTAGTCTTGGCCATGGTGGAGAGTTTGGAATCTGATTGATTGATTGCTTCTGTGGACAGGTGTCTTTTATACAGGTAACGAGCTGAGATTAGGAGCACCCCCTTTAAGAGAGTGCTCCTAATCTCAGCTCGTTACCTGTATAAAAGACACCTGGGAGCCAGAAATCTTGCTGATTGATAGGGGATCAAATACTTATTTCCCTCATTAACATGCAAATCAATTTATAACTTTTTTGAAATGCGTTTTTCTGGATTTTGTTGTTGTTATTCTGTCTCTCACTGTTAAAATACACCTACCATTAAAATTATAGACTGATCATTTCTTTGTCAGTGGGCAAACGTACAAAATCAGCAGGGGATCAAATACTTTTTTCCCTCACTGTATGTGTCACTGTTTGTGTTTTTGTTTTCTTAAGGCCCTGACTTTCACAGTTGTTTTCTTCCTTGAAAACTAAGGCATTCTGTCTCTGCAAGGCACTGAGGTTGACTGGAGTTAGGCTTTTGTCCTGCGCCAGTGTTCCTAGTTGGGGCGTTGTTTTCAAAAACATGAGCAAGATTAAAACTGTAAATTTAAGGAAGTATGTCAACATTAAAAAACAAACACAAATAACCCAACACCACAGCATACTTTCACAATTTTATATTACCAGAAAAAGGAAAATATTCAACCACAGTTTCAGTTTAAGTAACAAGAACGCATGAACAGTCTAAAGATATTATTTTGTACTGGGTATTTTCTTGTTTTGCACAGTATAAATGTCCTTATCTTGCTTTCATTTTTCTCACTTTGCTGAGACTGATTTAAAGCTGTATTATACTTTCAATCATTTTTCCTTTACTAATTAATGTTAGTGTTCCCTTCCAATCCAATCTATGAGTTTCTGCTGTTGTATAGCATCAGACCAGTAGTGGGCAATAGAGCTGCATTGGGGGGACTATTTGGATAATTCCTGCTGTTCGCCCTGCAGATCGCATGCAAATTTAAGGTTTGAAATAACTGATGGGTCTTTGTATTGATAAATATAGTTTCAGTCTAAAGCATCACCTGCACTTTATTTTTATACATTCAAATGAGAATATCCTGTTATGTTTGTTGTGCCTGTCCTAATCTAAATACTGATATTTGAATTACATTTATTATTTTGGTTTACAATTTAACATTGATTTGTATGCAAGGATTATATACTGTAAATATAAACTACCTAAGCGGTTGTGATTATTCAGTAGGACATTACTGAAAGCTCTGTAACAATATAATTAATAAGTATCAATCATTGAACAATATCTATTCAACTAATTGTATCATCAATAACACAGTTTCACATGAAGGGTGTAAATACTTTTAACTATATGCTGTATATAACTAGCACCTTGTAAACATTTGTTTTCATTTAACCTTCTTTGCTGCTTTCTAAATATTTACTTTAAATCCCTTCTTCAAATAAATGTATATATAATTAATACTACTACTACTAATAATAATAATAATTCATTAAAATGTATAAATGTATATTACATAAATTGATTATTATAATGCTTCTGTTTAATATATTACATTATTTAATGTAATTTTCCCTGTAGGTTTTTGTTTTCGTATTATTTATGTTATTATGTTTTACACTTTTCAGGATGAATATTATGGTTATGGTTATGATTATTATTATTATTATTACTACTACTATTACTTAACTTAATTAATAATCAATCACGATAATAGTGGTAGTAGAAGTACTAATATTAGTTGTAGTATTGTTATTATTATTATTACTCTGTGCTCCAATATTAATAGAAATTCAACATATTTCAGTTTTAGGTTTGTCTAATTATTTTCTAATTTCAAAATATATAAGTACATAATTTCTACATTATTGTGCTAAGGAAGTATTCAGAAAAAGGAATTACTGTCTTGGACATTGTTAATGAAATGCATCAAGGGAATAAATCAACAAACTATTGATTAATATGAAAATCGTTTGACTTTCTCAGATGAAATTACAGGAAATTTTGCCACAATTAGAAATGTATCCTAAAAATGTCTTTCTTGTCTGCTATCACACCTACATACACTGTGCCAGTTGTGTATAACACATGCAGCGTATTGTCTCCTATTCTTGCTAGTGTACTATAATAATGCTGGTATCATTCTCTGACTCAAATTAGTACCAAAAATAGGATTAAAGCCAAGGGATTGCTGAGACTACAGTCGATTTTAAAATAACTTGTATAATTAAATTGAAATGAGTTTCTTCAGACTGTGTTTGTTTTGTAGAAATATAGTTTATATGTATTCTTCCTTTATTAGCTGCAATTCTGTAACAATTTCATAATTGTCTTTGAGGGGTCTGTCATTTTGACATGGCCAGCAATTCTGTAATTGTATAGTTTTCCTAAATGATCTGGGCCTTGTTCTTGAAACTATAATTTATTTATAATTTATAATCTAGTGGTGAGGTGAGAATGCTTTCAGTGCCAACAAACATGTATGAGTTTCTTTTTCTGCTTAGTATGGCCAGTAAACACACCTGGGCACAAAGAAACCATTTGCAGAAGAACAACTAAAATCCTACCCAAAAAACAGGCACTGTGTGGTTGAGAGGCCTCTAAAGATGATGTCTGAGGTTGGACAGCTTTATTCTCTAAGCTGTACACACACATTTTTAGCTTTCTTTTAATACCACTTTTTTTACACCTGTGGTCTCAGTGGTTTTTCGTTAGTAATTGTATTATGCAACAAGCTTAAGTCTTTTTGGAAATTTTGGTATTTGAGCCCATAGTCTACATTTTCGCTCTGCTTAAACTTTACCTTTACCTATCCTAGCTCATGTTTTTAAAGCATTAACAATATAACCTGAGGCAGACATACTTTTACATTTAAGCATCCATCTTATTTACAGTCCAATTACAATCAGATTCATTGCTGTGCATTTGTGTGTACACTACCAGTCAAATGTTTTAGACCACCCCCATTTTTCCAGTTATCATTGAAATGTAAGCAGTTCAAGTCCAGTGAATAACCTGAAATGGTACATAGGTAAGCGGTAAACTGACAGAGGTTAAAACAAAAAGTTTAGGTTACCAAAAACTGAAAAATAATGTACATTTCAGAGTTATATACTGTGTTTCTACACTGTCTTTCAGACGGTCACAGATAACTCAGTTTCGATCGGATTTCTTTGCAAATTTGATGTTCTATCAAACACAGAGAAGTTCAGATCCAATTATGTAAAATCATTGTGTATTAGTATTAGAGTTTTCCATCTTGACATTTTGAGCTCTCTACGGGTGTCTGTTGCTTCTACAAAAACATGGATATTCTGGTTCCAGAATATGTCATAATTGTCAATATTTTCTGAGAGTTTGTATTCCTACTATTCCTACCACAACAAAACAGTGAAGAGTACACATGGGATTAAAGAGAAGCACATGGATTTGGTGCCGTTTTAAGGGTACGGGGGGGTTGTCAGTTTAAGGGGTTAAATTTTGTTAAACAAAACAATTCCATGATTTATTTGATCTCTAATTGTGTATTTGTCCTATGCTTTAATTTCAGAGTACATTAAGACATTAAACTGCGTGCATGTCAATAAAAACTTTAAAAATGGAGGTGTTCCAAAACTTTTGACCAGTAGTGTATATTACTGTATTCCTTAGTAAAACACTGCATTATGTCACTGTAAATGTACCAGTTTCTTAGGAAACCTGTCCTCTGGTAATGAAGCAAGCATTTAGCAGCAATGTTACGTGGAAATCCTCACCTATAGAGCTTGTAGATAGTGTCAAAATGTAGCAAAATATTATACTGAAGCAAATACTGGGCTTGGTATATTATATTATATTATATTATATTATATTATATTATATTATATTATATTATATTATATTATATTATATTATATTAGAATACATTTGCTTAAATCAATTTTGAAACCTTTATAATTGATCAAACATTTTTTTTTCTTCAGCCATAGTGTAGTTCTGGGACTGAGATGGTTTTGTAAGCACCACTGCCAATGGAATTAGACCTACATGTACTATAAGATACTTTATCATTTTTCATGGTGCATTTGAGCATATGACTTGGCAGGTAATTCACAAAATCGTGATTGTAGTTGATGGTATGCAAAATCAGTAAATCACAGGGTGGTATCCTGGCTCAGTGGGTATGACACTTGTTCCTGATGTGGAATATTATGGGTTAGAAATCTGGCCAGTCATGTTGTGACAATATCAAGACAAATATCGAGCAATTCACTCACGTTTGCTGCCAAGGGGAGAAAGAGTCAGAAGCTTTTTGAAATCCACCTAAACATTTTTACAGTTTACAGTTTGACACATTTCAGCTCCTGTGTCTCTGTTATCATTACAATATAAAATGTATAGATTTTATTGGTGTAGTCTTTGATGTGTGTTCTTTTGTTCCATTGTATCATGATAACAACAGGACTGTAGCCTCCAGGACTAGACAGGCAAGCCCTGTTCCAGTAAATGATTCATAAATACTGTTAGTAAGATTATATAAGCCTGCGCCAGTATAAAAGCCCATTCTTTAGTGCATCCAGTTTCAATTCCCTAGTGCATGCATGTATTAATTTGCTTACAAAATGATTGTCTAAAATCCATTATGCAAATCATTGGGCTCACAGATGATTCCCAAGGAATTTTAAATCATTCAGTGGTAGTTTTAAGTACAATGGAAAAAAAAAACACGGAAAAACCCAGCTGTGAATGCCTTCAAATCTTCACACTGCCGTAGTGACATTTGAGCTTCTGAAAAGTCCATTTGCAGTATTGCTTGGTGTCACTTCGGTCTCACCTTCTCTGGCAAGCACTGGGTCTCGGTCGTTCACCTGCCACTGCCAGTGGGCTACGCATTGGTGCGCCCCACACGAGTCTTAGTCAAATCTCCAGGCTGAAAAAGAAATCCCCTGTAGAGATGTACATGTACACATGTAATCTGCCCCCACCCCCCCACACGCACACCACACGCCACACAGTTTTCCCTAATGAGCCTAAATTACTTTCCTCTGGTTAGGAAACCCTGGTTTTCTCTGCTTCTGTCACATGACACTGTATTTTGATAGCAGAACATCCTACCAAGGGCAAGAACTCCTGATGATTATTATTGAACATTTTAAATTGGTAAAAAGAACAACAAATATAAACTGTTTGGTAATAATGTATTTTAATGAATGTATTTTTTTTCTGAAGAAGGCGTTTTATTGCATCTTCCTGACACTCTATTTAATTTTTAAATAGAATTTAGTTTTACCCTTTGTTTAATTGATTAAATGGGTAGTCAAATCTCTGACTTTACACTTGTACTTTTCATGATCTTTACGTGCACTTCATTTCTGTTTTTTTATTTTTTATATTGTTCTTGATGACCCCTACTGTTTTTAAATTTTGTATTTTCGTTTGTATGCAAAGCTATTTAGATTGCACTGAAAAGTTCTATATACAAATTATTATTATTATTATTATTATTATCATTATGGCAACACTTTACAATAATGGGCATTATTTCCTCATGAATTCCAATAGTACAACACAGGAAAAACACATGAATACATGATGTAATTCTTGTGAACTCAGATTAAATTCATTTGTAATTCAAGTATGTGAATTCATAATGATTTAAAGGCTCTTATTCATATGGAATTCATTTTTAATAAATTAAGTTGATCATATATATATATATCATGTCTTCACACATTAATTCATGTTGTTCACAACCCCCTGGCGAGCGAGTAAGAGGGTATGAATTCATTATGATTCATGGTTATTAAGGCTCTTCTTTTCTCCAGTATGTTCCTCATGAATTCATGCCTAATTCCTTTGCAACAAATGGTGTTAATCACGTGTACAAATCAGGACTGGCTATATGAATAAAAGCAAACAAAATGTATTGATTCATCACAATTTTGATTTTTAAAATGTATTTTTTCTTGCAATAATCAGCGTTATGCCAAGTTACATTTTCTTGTAAAGAATCACATGCACTTCATGTTTACAGCCAATGATTTTAAAGTCATGACTTATTCATGTTATTTCCTAATGAACACTGCATGAGCAGACCAAGTCATACACTATGCATTGTATTTCCTAATGAACACTACATGATCAAACAACTATAGTAACCCGAAATATGTGGGTATAGCTGCTTCATGCTATGCTGTAAGGGCATACAATTATTTGTTTTAAATGTTAGCATATATACGTAAATATTGTAGGGATATCTGCTGTATGCTATGTGTGTTCGCCACCAAAACAACAAATAATTGGACCGAGTCATGTTTCCCGCAACAGGCTTTATTTTTCAGAGCATTGTTAATGCAGCAACACCTCTCTGCATCACTTCTGTCCTGTCCTGCTCTGCGGCGCCCCGGGGCCCCTATATGCCCTCGACCGGGTCCGGCTCCCCAATCACGGTGCTGCGCTGACCCATGAACCCGGAAATCAGTATTTTCCACTTTCTAACAGTAATAATCATTAACTACCCCCCCCACCCCAGGCATCCAGAGTCCCAGATATATTAAACGGTTTATTTTACTGATATTTCAACATGAATATCTTGCAGCCCACCGCCTACTGCATAAATATCATGTATTCATGTGTTTTTCCTGTGTTATTATTGTAAAGTGTTACCATTATTATTATTATAAGTTGTAGTAGTAGTAGTAATATACTGTAGTGCACATTAAGTTTCTGCATGTTGTATACATATTGTACACTTTTAGAACAAATTTGTTAAATTTAACACATTCTGTTTGTTCAAAGACAACACATGTTTGTGTTAAAAGTTACCAAATTCCTACACAATAATGTGTTTTTCACCACACCGATTTGTGTTAAAAAGACACTTGTAACACTTGAATTGTAGCGTCTTTGAAGAAGAGTGCATAGTTCAGCTTATGAGAGAACTGTTTCTTTTCTAATGTCCATTGTAAGAGTGGAGCAGGTAGATATTTTGAAACCAGAACTGGTAGAGACAAAAATAGTCTTCCAAAGCAGAAGCAATCTTTTATCTTATCTTAAAATTTGAAAAAAAAAAAGAAATGATTGCACCTGCAATATCAAACAGGATTTTTATTTTTTATTTCATAAGAAAGATTCAGTAGCATTTACACTGAATATCAGTCTTTTATATTATAATATTTGAGTAGAACCATTTGGGGATCATGTAATTAATTCATGGGAGTAGAACCCTAAACATGTTGCCAAGAAAATTGTACTTATTTAGAAAATAAAAAGGTAAAATGCCTCAACTACATGCAGGGAAGGCCTGTAAAATTAATGCTGACAATCCCTGGGACATTTATCAGACATATGATCAAATAATTAATTATAAATGTATTGTATTGACAGTAACACTAATGATGCTTTTCAAATAAAAATCTGTAATGTAGCAGTCACTGAGCAACAAACCTGTCAAAATTAATCAGTTATGGGTCAAAAGTTTTGCAGACTCATATATTTACTTGAAAAAAGTTATATTACTAATGTGAAACCACCAATTCAGTTAGGAAATTACTTTAAAAAGAAAGAAAAAGAAAAAGAGAAAAGTTAGTCTTATCATAATTTGATTGTATTATTGGAAATAATCTATGGAGAACTACATATATGAAGTTCTGAAGATTTGAATTTAACCCCCTACAGATACAAACACACACTAAACCCAGTTGCTCTCTGAGATGTAAAAGAAGTATGGACATTTTGTGGCCTTTTTATGAAAGACAGATATACTATATTTGTAAACAAATGTATTATTATTATTATTATTATTATTATTATTATTATTATTATTATTATTATTATTATTATTAAAACTGAGGTGTTTTATTTTCTTCCAGCAAATGCTGCACATGAATCAGTACTTTTGAATTGCATTATTTCTAATTGGAAGTGCATAAGGAAACAGAATATTTGATATATGATATACATTCGATTTAAAAGGCTGCCTGCACTTGAATGAAACAATTTTTGTTCATATATTGCTCAACGGCAGTACAAAACAGAGTATAACGGTCAGCCGTCACTGGGTACTGTGGGCAATGTCACTACAGCTTTTTATAATTTTAGAGAAGTTGTGTGTGTGATGGAAATGTCCCCCTTCCACAGATTTTTCCTGTTGTAAGCCATCTTTTAGTCAGGTGACCCATTTCAAATCCACCCGTAAACCAAGCTTGGGGTTTGGAGCACAACTGCTATTCCATCTTATGCAACTCTGATTTCCTTTTTATGATCATCACAACTTCATGGTAGAATATATATATATATATATATATATATATATATATATATATCATATTTTTTAAGCTAAAATGACTGCCTCTTTTACTTATTTGCAACATTTAGTGGGGGGGGGCAGCAACATGCAATATGAATTTGCAAAGGATATTTCTTTTTAAAGTACATGTTGCAATCACACATCAAACAAATATGTTTTTCATAGATTCAGTTTAAATCAGTTGTAGCTGGAATGACGTATTATGAACAGTAAATGTGGTGCAAGTCAGTGGTGTCCGTTTAGTTTGTTTCAGTTGTTGTTGTTTTGTGTGGTCTTATTTAGTTTTTTTTAGTTTTTTTAAATCCAGGCCTTGCTTAGTCAGTTTTTCATCAACTTAAAACCATTGTTATAGTAACATTTCTAAATTTGGCTACTATTAGCGACTTTTGCAAGTTACAAATATTGTCTTTCTATAGCTTGTATATTTGTACAATGCAATGTTAAAGGGAGGTATACAGATTTATGTAGATCTTTAATTTAAATGTGTAATTCAAAGGTGTGAAACTGCATAAGCATAAAAATTATTAATAAAAAAAAAAAACATCCAGTTGCAAACAGAATAACAGTTACATTTAATGTGCAGAGATTTTCAAATTCTTTCTTTTCATTATTTCAAATTTTGTACACAAAAATAAAAGTGAAAAAATATGTTTTACTCAATTGTTATTTTTGCCATTATTTAATTTTGTGATATGTAAACATGCATATATGTGTGTTTTATAAAGTTTGATTATTCGTTTGGGGGCTTTAGAGTCATAGCTTTTGAGGAAGTAGTGGTAAAACCAAAATACCAACATTGCTGCACGCAGTGCCATTGGGAAATACAAGCTTTAATTTCCTATATTTCCTATATTGGCAACAGCTTTGGGTCAAAGAGAAAGTTCAGGCTGTGGAAGATGAAATAAGATCCATAATTCCAAGATCTTATCAACACAGCTGGTGAGAGTGTGTGATATAATCTGAGATTGTGCTGTTAGTAAAGACATATGGAATAATTTTCAGTAACATTAATAGAAGTGGGCTGTAGTGAACCGATACTGATTTAAGGAAATGTCTCTGGAGGGACTGCCAGCCTTTAACCATCAGGTGCCAAATTTTCTCTCGGCACCCAGGATGTGGGCTCATCCACCTGCATTTGTACAGCCTGTGCCATCTCACTTGGTCCTTCCAGTTCCTCTCTGTCTATTTTAACATGCCCCGTACATTCACAAAACCCCGGGCTCCCAGGGGACCATGCTCTGATCGGCCATTCTCATTTTCGTTGCATAACAATATCTAGCATTTTTCTGGAAATCATAGTCAAGAAAACGAAACAGAAATACTTTCAATATTAGCAGGGCTGAATGCATGCAAGTTTTTCTACCAGTATATTTAACTTTACATAACTTTTTTATGTAACGTATACAGTGAGGGGAAAAAAGTATTTGATCCCCTGCTGATTTTGTACGTTTGCCCACTGACAAAGAAATGATCAGTCTATAATTTTAATGGTAGGTGTATTTTAACGGTGAGAGACAGAATAACAACAAAAAAGTCCAGAAAAATGCATTTCAAAAAGTTATACATTGATTTGCATGTTAATGAGTGAAATAAGTATATGACCCCTTCGACTTAGTACTTGGTGGCAAAACCCTTGTTGGCAATCACAGAGGTCAGACGTTTCTTGTAGTTGGCCACCAGGTTTGCACACATCTCAGGAGGGATTTTGTCCCACTCCTCTTTGCAGATCCTCTCCAAGTCATTAAGGTTTCGAGGCTGACGTTTGGCAACTCGAACCTTCAGCTCCCTCCACAGATTTTCTATGGGATTAAGGTCTGGAGACTGGCTAGGCCACTCCAGGACCTTAATGTGCTTCTTCTTGAGCCACTCCTTTGTTGCCTTGGCTGTGTGTTTCGGGTCATTGTCATGCTGGAATACCCATCCACGACCCATTTTCAATGCCCTGGCTGAGGGAAGGAGATTCTCACCCAAGATCTGACGGTACATGGCCCCGTCCATCGTCCCTTTGATGCGGTGCAGTTGTCCTGTCCCCTTAGCAGAAAAACACCCCCAAAGCATAATGTTTCCACCTCCATGTTTGACGGTGGGGATGGTGTTCTTGGGGTCATTCCTCCTCCTCCAAACACGGCGAGTTGAGTTGATGCCAAAGAGCTCGATTTTGGTCTCATCTGACCACAACACTTTCACCCAGTTCTCCTCTGAATCATTCAGATGTTCATTGGCAAACTTCAGACGGGCCTGTACATGTGCTTTCTTGAGCAGGGGGACCTTGCGGGCGCTGCAGGATTTCAGTCCTTCACGGCGTAGTGTGTTACCAATTGTTTTCTTGGTGACTATGGTCTCAGCTGCCTTGAGATCATTAACAAGATCCTCCCGTGTAGTTCTGAGCTGATTCCTCACCGTTCTCATGATCATTGAAACTCCACGAGGTGAGATCTTGCATGGAGCCCCAGACCGAGGGAGACTGACAGTTATTTTGTGTTTCTTAAATTTACGAATAATCGCACCAACTGTCACCTTCTCACCAAGTTGCTTGGTGATGGTCTTGTAGCCCATTCCAGCCTTGTGTAGGTCTACAATCTTGTCCCTGACATCCTTGGACAGCTCTTTGGTCTTGGCCATGGTGGAGAGTTTGGAATCTGATTGATTGATTGCTTCTGTGGACAGGTGTCTTTTATACAGGTAACGAGCTGAGATTAGGAGCACTAGAGTGCTCCTAATCTCAGCTTGTTACCTGTATTATTATTATTATTATTATTATTATTATTATTATTATTATTATTATTATTATTATTATTTCTTGGCAGACGCCCTTATCCAGGGCGACTTACAACATAAGTGCAAAAATACAGTAAATACAAGGCATCAATCATTACAAAGTTCAAGATAATACATTTTACAAATTCCAATTTACAATTTACACAAGTACAGTAAGTGAGGTCCTACATCCTGGACCGTGAAAGCTAAGTGCTGTCAAGATGTAGGGTCACAGTCAGGGGTTATGGGAAAAGGAGCAAGGAGGAAATGTTCACTTGCTGCCTAATATATCCCACCCACTGACAGGTGCCATGATAACGAGATTATCAGTGTTATTCACTTCACCTGTCAGTGGTCATAATGTTATGGCTGATTGGTGTATATATATACACACATCTCATTACATTACAAATTGTATACTATAGTATAGTAATTCTTTGATAAACAAATCTGATTTAAAACCTCTCCTGCCTTACACTGTATATCTTGCCCTCTGCTTATTGTCCTTTGCAAGCTATTGAAATGGGTTTACACTATTTAATATATGTTACCTGAGATTTCGATTGCCTTGATCCACATGAGAAATGTTATTTACTCATTTCAAATTCACAGATTATGTGTTGTGTTTGTTGTGTGTGCTTTGCAGAACACAGCTGAGAATAGCAGATTTAACTACATATGCATTCATGTAAAAATGTAAAAGAATAGCACAAAAAACAATTCTAACTCATTACACTGAGGTTACATGTTGAAAGATATTAAACAAATTGAAGAAATATGAAGTAAGGATTCATGCTTAATACTGTGATACGGATTTTGGCATTCAACAGGATAAAGAATCAAGGCTGGAAACAAAATCTTTTTTTTGTTGGAATTGCCAATTATTTTTGTATTTTTCTCCCTGCTAAATTTGGGATCATTGATTGTGTCAGCAGGAGACACTTGATAGTGATGAGCCAAGAGAAGCCCTACTGATTAAACCCACCCCAGCACAGGCAGTGCTTAGCCAAGTATGTACCACCACTGAGCTCTCCTGGTCACAATTGGCAAATGACTTAAGCTGGATTCAAAGCGGCGAATCTCTGCTCATAGGGCTCAGTCTGACTGACCCACTCAGGATGCATGAAACACAATCTTCACACAAGGTTTGCTACAATGCATAGTTAGTTTGAGATAAAAGATATAGACATTTCCATTTGTTTCAATATTATTCTCAGTTTCAAGATTTTAACAACAAGCTGGTTTTAACATAAATGCTCCATTTCCGATAAATGCCACTGACCCTTCAAGAACAAACATGTCATTCAAAGTGATAAGATCAGTATCTATGACCATAAAAAGCTTTGAAGAATCATTGTAGTGCCAAAGTGATTTTTTTTTTCTCAATAGGACACTATAGATCTTTATGATGTTATTAAACTTCACATACTGACACTTAACAATGGCCATGTAAATTCTTTCCTACGAGCTATTAAGGGAAAGCTGTGAAAAGTACTTTGGACTTTTGTTTCTAGGTTTGTGATCATTGCAATCATTCAGCCAACATGCACCTTATAGCAGCACTCCCATGCCCATTTATGACTTTATTCTTTAACCTTCACTCAGCATTTAAAGGAGGAAAACCATGTAATCCAGACCTTTATATCAAGCTAATGTTTCTTTTAAAAATATATAATTATGCAGGCTGCCATGATTGTTCAATTTTCTTGCGGTAGGATTGCTGTGTTTAGCACCTGGAGCAGACAATCGTTGAGTGATTTAGTGATCTCTGGGAATTTTTAAGAAATTATTGAAATAATATACCTCAATGTTGAAACTTCATAACTAACATTCCTTAGCAATTAGCTATTGTGGTAGCTTACATTTGATACAAAGTATGGTTTCTGACATAAATAATAGCCATTTATATTATCCATTAAGGGTATCTTGAAGAATTAAGGGTTATTTAAGGGTTATTTTGTGTCTCTCTTGGACCCATTGTGGTCACAGGCAGTGTATGCTAGAGGTCTGACCAAGCTACACACATGAGTCTTCAGAAAACATTGAAAAGAGTTATCTTTCAAGTAGAGAATGCTACCCAAAAGGGCTTAAACCTGTTACCATGGAACCTCAAGAACACATTTGCCTATATGCCACTCCACGGGTCATACAAACAGTCACTTCCTGTTTTCTATTTGTATGTATCGGGCTGTGTGGAGTAGCTCCTCCTCTTTTTGCCATTTGGGTGGACCTCTCCAGATATGAGCAGAAAGTCTCTCACATTTCTATTTTTTGAATCATAAAATACCATTTAAAAACCTTTTAAGAATAAATGTTCCTACTTTCACTCAGTTAATTTGATTAAACTAGCAGTGTTACACCTCGGGGCTCCATGGTAGTATACCTAGTCTCTGTTTAATTTTTTTGTTAGTGTAATTATATACACTACCATTCAAACATTTGGGGTCACTCCTTGTTTTCCATGAAAACATACATGAAATGAGTTTGAATAGGAAATATAGCAACATAAATAGGAAATATAGTCATTGACAACGTTAGAAATAATTATTTTTAATTGAAATAATTGTGTCCTTCAAACTTTGCTTTCATCAAAGAATCCTCCATTTGCAGCAATTACAGCCTTGCAGACCTTTGGCATTCTAGTTGATCTGAAGAGATTTCACCCAATGCTTCCTGAAGCATCTCTCACAAGTTGGATTGGCTTGATGGACACTTCTTACGCTCAATACGGTTGAGATCTGGTGACTGTGCTGGCCACTCCATTATAGACAGAATACCAGCTGACTGCTTCTTCCCTAAATAGTTCTTGCATAGTTTGGAGCTGTGCTTTGGGTCATTGTCCTTTTGTAGGAGGAAATTGGTTCCAATCAAGTGCCATCCACAGGATTTGGCATGGTGTTGCAAAATGGAGTGATACACTTCCTTCTTCAAGATCCCTTTTACCCTGTACAAATCTCCCACTTTACCACCATCAAAGCACCCCCAGACCATCACATTGCCTCCACCATGCTTGACAGATGGCGTCACGCACTCCTCCAGCATCTTTTCATTTGGTCTGCATCTCACGAATGTTCTTCTTTGTGATCCGAGCACCTCAAACTTAGATTCGTCTGTACATAACACTTTTTTCCAATCTTCCTCTGTCCAGTGTCTGTGTTCTTTTGCCCATCTTAATTTGTTCTTTATATTGGCCAGTCTGAGATATGGCTTTTTCTTTGCAACTCTGCCTAGAAGGCCAGCATCCCGGAGTCGCCTCTTCACTGTTGACGTTGAGACTGGTGTTTTGCTGGTACTATTTAATGAAGCTGCCAGTTGAGGACCTGTGAGGCGTCTGTTTCTCAAACTAAACACTCTAATGTATTTGTCCTCTTGCTCAGTTGTGCACCGGGGCCTCCCACTCTTTCTATTCTGGTTAAAGCCAGTTTGCGCTGTTCTGTGAATGGAGTAGTACACAGCTTTGTACGAGATCTTCAGTTTCTTGGCAATTTCTTCAGTTCAAGACTTTGACCCTCACCTACCGCTGTCTTGACCACACTGCACCAAGCTACCTTCAGTCACTCGTCTCTCCATACATCCCCTCCAGACCACTGCGCTCCTCCAGTGCCAGAAGGCTAACTCTGCCTCCTCTCCACTCTCCTTCCTCCAGAGCCGCTCCTTCTCATCCCTAACCCCTAAGTGGTGGAACGACCTGCCCACCGAAGTCAAAACAGCAGAGTCCTTGACCTCATTCCGGCGCTTACTCAAGACACATCTCTTCCGACAGCACTTGTAATATTAGTCCTCTATCCCTGCTAGATAGCACTTCAGCTTATTATGCTCCTCGCGTTCTTGATTGTTTTCCTCCTTGCTCCCTTTCCCGTAGCCCTCGTCTGTAACCCTACATCTTGACAGCACTTAGCTTTCACCATCCAGGATGTAGGAAGTCACTTACTGTACTTGTGTAAATTGTAAATTGGAATTTGTAAAATGTATTTTGAATTGCTATGTTTTAGCTAAGTTGAATTTGTAATGATTGATGCCTTGTACTTCACTGTATTTTTGCACTTTGTTTGCAATTATGTTGTAAGTTGCCCTGGATAAGGGCGTTTGCCAAGAAAAAATAAAATAAAAAATAAAATAAAAAAAATAAAAATAATAATAATAATAATAATAATAATAATAATAATAATAATAATAATAATAATAATAATAATGTAATAGCCTTCATTTCTCAGAACAATAGTAGTAGTTTCAGAAGAAAGTTATTTGTTTCTGGTCATTTTGAGCCTGTAATCGAACCCACAATTGCTGATGATCCTTGTCTAAAGAAGGCCAGTCTTATTGCTTCTTTAATCAGCACAACAGTTTTCAGCTGTGCTAACATAATTGCAAAAGGGTTTTCTAATGTTCAATTAGCCTTTTAAAATGATAAACTTGGATTAGCAAACACAACATATGTGCCATTGGAACACAGGACTGATGGATATGTAGATATTCCATTACAAACCAGCCGTTTCCAGCTACAATAGTCATTTACATTAACAATGTCTACACTGTATTTTTGATCAATTTGATGTTATTTTAATGGACGAAAAATGTGTTTTCCTTTCGAAAACAAGGACATTTCGAAGTGACCCCAAACTTTTGAACAGTAGTGTATATATATTTTAAAATATATATATTTTTATTCTGTATATATATGTATTTAAGTATAAGTATGTGGTGTGGTGGTGTGGTGTTTTCCTGTTTTCAGGGCTTTATTCACAGCAAACAAGAATCTTGGCACTAATCGGAGGTCCGGCTGGGTCCCCGGTCTGCCACACAGATTCTAACCACCTGAGTGCCTCCATCGCTGGTACACCTTCTACTATAGCCCGTGGCTCCACCTGTAGTTGGATCTGTGCTCTCTCCTCAACCCCCCCTTAGTGCCCAAGACACTTCTCCGCTGTTCTCCAGCGTGATATTTCGGCCTCAACGTTACTCTGAAGCACCCTCACAGCATGGTGCACATGCACTTCAGTGCCCCTGGTACACTGGTGCAGTTTGAACAGCACGGGCCCATGCAGTGTTCTTCCACAGTGCAACCTGGTGCAACTACTCGGTGGACTATATAGTATATAGTTTGTTTGATTCATGTAAGACATAGACAGTAGAGCATGCCTTTGGAGCTGCTTCTGGTTATTTGTTGCTAGTAGAGCGGCAGGCATACAGTTGCTGTGAAGCGGTTGTTGTACAGGTGCTTTTGTCCTGCCATCCGTACGTTTTTTTTATTTCCTTCTGAACAGATATTGTGTTTGGTTTTCTGGAAATGTTGGATGGTGTTGCATAAGCTGTGCTCTGCCCCGGTCAGAATTCTTCTTGTTTTTTATTCCAGTAGAGTGTGACTGTTGTCTTTGAGGGTCCCTTCCCCTTTTGATAGCATTCTCTTTTTCGGGGTTGCATTCACAAACCTATCGTTATCTGGTCTTCAGTCAAAGACAAAGTGTTCTGCTTTTAAGTAACTGATGTGATTTATGTATTTATCTGTCTGTTTGTTTAGGCAGTCCCTTTATATCTAGTTGTCATCTTTTCTCTATAAAGGTTTTTAGTTCTTTTGACACAGGGTAAACTTTGAAAACGAATAAAGATGTGAATATTGTGATGTAACACAACAAGGGGATTCACATCTCCCATTTAACACACCAAAAACATTGCTGACTTGGCAGCTTGGTTCAGCTAGATTTATGAATTTCATGTGGAGTCAGCAATTCAGCACAACTGCAATGATGCAAACAGCGCCACAAAAACCAAAACTATTGGTTTTGATGAATAAGGGACTTGTTGTATATATCTTTCTTTTTTTTCTTTTTCTATTTTCTTTTAATCAAGATGTGCTTTCTTAGAAAGTGTGTCCCTGCTACAGGGTATATGAGAATGCTTGGCTGTATTTCGCTGTTGCACTTAGGTCGGTGATTCTTACGCCTCTGCATAAATGCCACCAAACCCTGTATCTCTGTACTTAAGTTATTAATCTCCAATGGCAATAAAAGTATTGGATGTGAATTATTGCAGTTCCTAAAGGCTATGTGAGAATGACTTTTGCTTTCACCTCTTTTTAAAATTGTATTTACCAAAACACTGTACAATCCCAATATGTCCACAAAAGGACCCAATCCCAATAAACCGCTCCTACAGGTCTCCCAATGTGAAAAGGGTACTTTATCATCTGCTAGCCCTGGCATAATCTATATGAATACATGCAAAGAGGATTGTCGATATAGTCCTCCACAAGGATTTGTAATAGTGTGTATGGGAGGCCAACAGCAAATGTTGTGATAATTAATGTTGAGTAGGTTGCTTTCTGTCATATATTCATATGCCTGCTGCAGTATACTGGAATAAAATTAAAGCTGATGTTAGGAAAATGCATCAGTCTTTTAGAAAGGACAATAAAACCAACATAGGCACTAGCTTCATGTTTTAAAAGGCAGTCCTGCGACGTCTTGCATCCCCTTCTGCTACACCTGGAATGTCTCTTGTTTTCTCTGGAAGATCTCTTGTGCCACAAAGTTTGCACAGTGGTGTCGCAATGAGTCTGGCCGCACTGCAGACACAGCAACCGTTCTCAAGAAAAAAGAGAAAAGAAAAAAAATGGGTTTCCTCAACTGTCACATGATCCCTCTCTTCTCCCACATACTTGTGGTACACTGCGCACTGTGTCAGCCATACAAACCACCAGTTAGCCCCAGGAACTGGAGTGCTCCAGTTCAGAGAAGTTAGGAAACCTCTCTCCTTTGTGACACTTGTCTGTGTTTCTTTGAAAAAATTATTATAATAATAATCAGAGTAATTTACCCTCATAGTTGAGGTGAAAGAAATACTAATCATATACTAACAAGAGATTTTGTTTATGGAACTTTGTTTATGGAATTTATATTATATTTCTTGCAGACCAAGGCTTTCCTTGAATTAAAAGTTGTAACTTAGTGCAACATGGTTACCAGGGGCAGTCCGGTGGTGAAGTGTGGTCCGGGGGAAGGGGGGTGGATGATGCTGCCGAATTGCGGTCCGGAAATCCACACGGGACGAACAGCCCACCAAACTAAAAAATGGTTGGAATATTGATTTAGTTTCACATGATTTGGTTTCACAGTTTTTGTTTATCATGTTTCATGGTTTCTTTAATATTTATTTATTTATTTATTTATTTATTTATTATTTCACCAGGTGAAACCCCCTCCCCCAGTCTGCTCTGCCTAGTTAGCCTTCTAATTGCTTGTTAATTGGATAATGAGGATCAGCTTTTTTATTACTCTGCCTCACCTCCACCCGAGGATGGCAACCGTGCAGTGTCGTCGGGTTCAGAGACTTGCACAGCAACATCTTCTGTGTCCACTTCTTCTCCTCATCTTTCACCTCCTATTCATCTTCCTGGACTGGACTGTAACTGCAGGTCAGACATCTTTACCAGTTGTACATTTCCATCTTTTATAGATCAACAATGTTGATTGGAGTTAGATATTCCCTTTTCAGTTGACCTGCTATAGGAATTGCCCCTGAATTTATTACATGTTTGTTCAGAAATACATGTTGTGTGGGATTGACATTTCTTCCAGGGGAATATTAGCACAAACAAATGCCTCTCAAATCTAAAATAGCTGTATCATAGCTGTCAATCTCATCCTTTCATTTTCTGTTGATAAATATGCAGTCTGTTGTTGACTTTGAATGGCAGTGCAAAATAAATTATATCCTTCAGTGTACAGAACACTAGGTGTAGGCTATATTGTTGCATGTGCTTCCTCCATTCAATTATTTTTGATTGAGATGTCTCAAAATGTTTCTTGTAATGGATCAGTTTATTCAGTTACCATTTATACTAATTAAAATAAGTTTTTCTAATTAGTCCAACCATAATATGTTGAATTCTTAATTGTGAATTCAATTTACTGTAATTTGGGAAGGCTGCAGGGACATCTAGGGCATAGCAGTTGAATTTCAATTTAACATAAAAAGTCACATAAAACACAGTGCCCTAATAACCAATTAACAGCACAGCACAGCAATTTCAGATACTGCAGTAAACTTCAACTAAATAACCAAGTATACACATACACATAACCATAGAAGTGGTTATTTTATGCAGTATTGTAACTATTTATATCTCACACTTAAACATACTTTATCTGATACTTTATCGTTTTTTTCTCAGTTGTTAAGTGGTTTATTTATAGTTTCTTCTGGACTGAATCAGTATTCAACAAACTCTGAAAAGATGGAATTATTTAATACTGTTTGTTTAAAGAACAATATAAGTAAATTAATCACAGAATTGTTCCTTTCAATGAACCACAGCTGCTTCTGTGGTAGAGGAACACTGTCGGAATCGTTATTGGTGTATAATAAAGTAATGCTGTTTATAAAGTTAATTCTGTAATATTACCTCAGACCAGATTAATCGGACCGAAACCATTTCTGAAATGTTGACTTTTCCTAATTGAATATTTTGAATTGCATATTACATATCATGTTGATTAAATGTCTCACAAGTCAGAAAAGCTGGGAAAATACTTTACACTCTTGTCCTTTCATAAAATCTTTACGTGATATTTTAAGATGATGCTAACACTTTAGAATCTCAGAAGAGGAAAGAAGACTATTTGAAAGAAAATGAAAATGTGACTCCAGAGTCGGGGCAAAATTAGATACAGACTCAGACAAGATTTGAAAAGAAACAGACTTGGTTTCCTGTCTCAGTTTTGGGAGAGCTGCTTTAAGTTCCTGTTCTGTTTGAATAAAGGAGAATCTCATCTGAGGGGTATCCCAAGATCATCCTTTGTTTGCATCACTTATTGTCATGGTAGAGCATTATTAGGATCTAACAAAATAATGTGAAGTATAAGATAATTTGACTAGATAGAAGATATACTGTCTTTGTGACGTAGCACATGCTTTCTTATTGCCTGATTTTGCACTTGACTCCTCTTGTTGTATTTGCAGTGCATTTTATAAGAGAATAATGAACTCACAAATCACACTTATTTTTCAAGACAACAGATCTACAGTGTGTTAAGAGAACTGTTCTTCATGGAATTGTGCAGGAACCCATACTGATTGTCTCAGATGTATATTTTTTATCAGTAAAAACGATTACTTAAATTCAATTCAGACATATTTTGGAGGATCTGGATTACAAAATAAAATAAATGTTGAACTGTACAATGTCTCACCACCTTTCTACACCACCTTAAAATGCTTCTATGTAGATTAAACTTAATTTGAATCAGTGGCATGTGCACATTACCTTTTGTAGTGATGTTGTTAACTAGAATATTGTATTATTGTTTTTAAACCAATAAACCAAAATAACTAGAGAATAATGGAGAACATTTCTTTAGAATAAAAACCTAAACTATTTCCACGAGCAGGTGACCTCTCCCTTCGGGAGTTTTAATCCTCCACGGGATATATCGCTCGTCTCATGACTATTACTAATATTGATTTTAAGGTCAAAAGTTGATCAACCAAGAATAATATGACACTGGAGATTTTCCCTTCTACTCTTTAGATAAAATCCCCACAGGATTACATTAGAGAGAAATCTGTTTATTCATTTTGTTATACATCACTAGAAAAAAACCCTTAACCCACACTGGAAAGGAGAGCGCAATGTCTTGTAACAGCATTACACAAAAATAACCCCAGTGTGACCCAAGAGCTGTAATATCTGCCAGACAAAAACAGGAACTGAGATAGCATGGTACAGAGACCTCTATATAGGTGAACAGAAGACCAGGAAGTACCATGCTAATTTATATTGGACATAAAAGTCAAAATAATGTAATTTACCTATTACAAATAGGTAATTGGACAAAAATGACAAATATATTGGTGTTTCTGACAAGATAATGACTTGGTACTACATTATGTGTTTGTCTAATATATGTCAATGATCAATACTGTGTTTTTCATTGCACATAACGCAGTAGTGGTTTGTCTTAGTTAATATATATTGTGTTACATCTTTGTCCAAAGTGTTGAGCTGTATTTTATTCTATTTTGCTTTTGCTAACTCTATTTGCCTTATTTAGTAACTGCTCCAGAAAATACAAATTGTTCTATAGTGATTAGGGAAAAATGCCTGCCTATATGTTGCAAGGACTTTGTGTCCTCCTACAAAGCACAAACACTTTCTGGACACACCATAGTCATTTTTCAGAACAGTATATAGAACAGGCTGCTAGAGTAATCTATTTGTGTGGGGAATTCCAATAAGCAATCAGTATGAGAAATAAATTACAATTATATTCAGAGTCAGGTCAAAATATAGAAAATACACGTTTCTATTAGTTGTTTTAGGTTTTTAGTTGATAAAGTATTTAGAATCCCAGAGTGTTCTAGAAATTTTATATTCCAATTTCGAGATTAATAATAATCATAATCATAATCATAATAATAATACAGTATATATATATATATATATATATATATATATATATATATATATATATATATATATATGTGTGTTGTGTTGTATATGTGTGTTGATTTTTTAAAGAAAAAAGGACATTTTTAAACATAGGACAGTATTCTGTGCATATTTGTGAAGTACTGCTGCACTTTTTGTCTTTTTTTGTTTGAATATTTGGTAATCCTATTAGAAATAATAATATTTCCTTCCAATTTAATCTGTTTATCATATATTGTGCATTGTGCATGGTAAACATGATTCAAGGGCATATGACAAAGGTTTGAATTAGCCTATATATAAGGGCTTTTACATGTTGCATATTTCACAATTTTCACTGAATTTTGTATTAGTCATGTTACACACAGATTTACCATTATTCTCCAGAAAACTGTAATTCAAAATAAATGACAGATGGTGTGTGAAATTAAAAGTGTGTCTGCCAAATAACTGTAAATATATCAGTAACAGTGTTTAGGCTATATTTTGTACATTTCACTGAATTCAAATATGGTCCACCTATATTCATTTTATTTGACATCCTTCTAAATGGCCTGCAAGGTTGTGTATGCCTGGAATCATAGGCAACAATGTGGTTTGACTTTCTCTTAACAGATGTACACAGCAAAGGCACGGCATATATTTTGAAATCCTGTGAACTGCTGCTTAATCGCAGAAATCATATTTTATTCTGCAAGTAATTTGCTAATTAACTCAAAGTCTGTCAGGGTGTTAGCAAATAAAATCACATGTATGATTGTATCATGTTAATTAGGTGTACACTCACAGTATGTCAAATAAATATTGTGGAAGTTGTCCAGTCATTATGTATTCTTTCCTTGAACTGCAGGTCTGTTTTCATATGTAAACATGTCACTATGTGTCGATCATGCATACAAGTCATTAGTCAGGAAATTCTAAGATACTTTTTTATACTAATATGATACTATGATACTAATGATACTAATTTGCTAAGATACTGGTTTATATAATGATAGTAACATTATAATTGATTGATATTGCACAGTCTAAAGAATAATAACCTGTAAGTATATTTTATAAGGAAAACACATTTTAAAAAGTGCATAGTACCTGTTTATGATGATATAGTGAAACGTTTGCATGTTTTTTCGAAGCAGAGATATGGTTAATATGTGAGTAGTATAACATTTTTTTATTCTACTCTAATTTATTCTAATAACAAGATGTCTCTGTTTCCCTTTGATACCAGAAAATACATTGAAATATCTTGAATTAGTTTTTTAATCCTTTTCTGTTTTTCCTGTTAGAAAAAGGTTATCAGCTGTGATTATAGGTTTATGTTGTGTTTATGGGAATCAAACCCAATAAAAGTATAGAAAATGTCAAATGTTAGCGTGCTTTTTCATGATATACCACTTATAGCATAAGTCTACAACAAACTTTAACATCAAGCCTCAATAATATGTAACAAACTAAATGGGTGATTAATTGGTCCAGGGATTCTTTTTAACACAAGTCACTAATTATGATAGCCAGATAGTTTTTGTTTTTGTTTGTTATTCTTGTTTCAGCTGAATTTTTCTTTCTTGTCTTTCTTGTTAATGTTGCCTTTTTAAGGATAAGAAGTTGCTCTCTCAGCAAATAGAGCACTGCCAGCATTGTGCAATTCATGTCCAGAGCAGGAAAGTAGCTAGAAATAAAGCAATAAAACTGTCATATCATGGGAGAGAAGCCAGTGAGTCGCATGTCGCCGGAAGCAGATGGAAGTGATTTGAGCCATTGCTGATGTGTAGCTTTGTGAAATAAGGCCATCTTTTGCCATCAGAAGCTGTTTTCTTATACGTTCTCTAACTTTTAATATGTGGTCGCATTTACACCATCTTATGTGTATGTGTGTGAGTTTGTGTGTAAATTTCAATTATTTTTGTTTGTTTCTTGTTTTTGCCTTTTTTTTAAATAGGTCATATATAGTCTTTCAGGAGTTTGAACAACCCCTAATAGATGTAGATAGCAGAAGGTAAATAGAGTTTATTGTATTTGCCCAACTGAGTTTACAATGACCCACCCCTGAGGACGAGGCCAATCAGAACCTCTCCACTGGGCGCAAGGAGCCAAGAAACTGCTGAAGGACGGTGCTCAGGGCGGAGAAGAAACACAGCTATGGATTTTGGAAAGTGTCGGCTAACAGATTTATTTATTCTTTGGTCAAGTGCATGATTGCTGTTGTCCTCCACCTGAACTCCATAAAAAATGTCTCTTACTGAAAAGATCAGTGAAGGAGGATCTGGCTTAAGATAGTGCAATTTCATCCTCTTTGAAATTTTGAGATTTTTTTTTGTATCACAATAATCAAGAAATGCCTCAATTGATGGTGCATTCAGTTCCAGAAATTCTCTTGCTATGCATTACCTAATTTGTTATTGAACTGTGGACTGAGAACTGTTGGGTATTGAATTTGTGTATAGATTTTTGTTTTGAAATATGGAAGTGTTTGCCATTTTTAGGTTTATTTTAAATATACTCATCACATTCAGAGAGGCCAGGGAATTACCAGAGAATCCTGTTGTAGGAATTAACATAACCATTTGTTTGTTATAGAAACTTATTTTTTTGTGTAATTGGTCCCAAACAAATTTTTTTTTTGCTATCAGCAGTCTATTGTAAAAGAGCACTATGTACCAGATCACACCGGTGTTACTCCACCCTTCCTTCAGTTCAATGGACCATTACTCATGGCTGTCCCACTAGCTCTGCTGGGTAAACACCTTTACGATAAAAAAATACAAAACCTGAAGGTGCCTGTTACTGTGTTTATTTTTTGTTTAATTTGTTATCTAATTTTCACATCCCCTTTTTAAAAATACTTGTAAACTAATTATGATTATACTATGTATAAGAGAACTTACTTTTCAGGCACGATGTAACTTGCTGCTTAATGACATGCATGTAATATATAAAAGGAAACTTACTGTCCTGTACAACACCCACACTGGTACTGTACCATCCCTGAGTGTCTGAATCCCTTGAGTAGGTAAAGAAGATAATAAGACAGTCCCTATAACCAAGAAGTACCTAACAGTGAAATATTTCAATTTTCTGGAATATTCCTATTAAAGCCCATTTTGCTTTAAATCATTTCTTTTCTTTGCTATTCAGATGATTTCCATCTATAGTCTATTTATATTTTCCACTATAGAAACTAATACTCACTGGATTTAATTTTCTACACAAAAACATCATAGGAAGTGAAAGGCTATGTCTTGCTTATAATAACATATGCTATTTCAAAGAAATCTCCCACAAAAGGAACATAAAGGTATTTGTAAAGTTTTAATTTTGGAGTGAAAAATTGAAACCACTGCCTGGTCTGTAGTTCTGCACTTTGCAGATTGTCCTGCTAAAAATACACCCCGGCTGCCTTTTCACTTCCCATTCACACCTGTTGTGGTCTGAACCATTGTGGATAGGAATTTTAAAACTTGTGGAAAACAACTTTCAATGACATGATTTTACATAATCTCATGCATACCCTGGTATGGTCATTTATTCCTGGTCAGGTTGCTGCTATTATTATTATTATTATTATTATTATTATTATTATTATTATTATTATTATTATTTAAGTTGGAAAACCTATCTGTTCTGTTTGGAGGATCTTGGATAGAAGCATATTAAAGGTGAACTGGATTGTAATTTGTGATCAGTGTTGTTTCCATATTAGTAAAGCGTTTGTTTGCTTTATCATGCTCTGGAGCTCTAATTGTAATGATTTAAAAATGTCTGCAATGATAAGTCACTGAAGACTTGAATTCTGCTCGTGTTAAGTCACATACTGGGAACAGAGCTGAGTTTTTCCCTCCCCTCCCCCTCCCCCTGTCTCTCAGACAGTGAATGGAGCAAGACTTCAGTAGACATTTGTTTTATATGTATTATCATAATAAGGGGATTTCCAGAAATAAATTAACAAAACATAATCATAATAATTACAATTATTTTTTTAAAGAAATACTATGCAATTAGCATTTGTCTTCCTTGAGGGAAATATTAATTCAAAATCAGAGAATTGCTTTGTCTCTGTTAAAATAATATCAAGGTAAAAATGCTTAATCTGTAGGGGCTGTTAGTATACATTTTCCTCTATTGTTACCTTATGAATAAAACACGAATTTTCAATTTCAACAGCTGTATATAAGTGCAATAAGGTTCCTATGTTTTGTTGTAATAGTTTACATTTGTAATGCCAGTGTACAGTGAATGTATGGCCATTATAATCATATATATTTCAAATTTCAAGTTTTAAAACGTGTTTTAAGAATGTCTAATGTTATTTTCATGACTATATATTTGGGCCCTGTGAGAACCAAATGCCATTGTCTTTTCATTCCCCTTTCTTAAAAACGTAGAAGTCAAATTCTATTAAACAAAAACCTGTTTCTTTAGAACAGCCTACATTCTTTCACATTTAAAGATTAAGAAAATGGCAAATGATAAATTGCAATGTTGCATCATGCTCTTTTTAAAGAATGCCTATGAGTAACGGCTGTAGAAGAGTTCCAAAAGGGCAACATCACTGGGCAGGAGTATTTCACTTCCAAGTTTCAGTTGATGATTTTCATCAACACTGATGATTTTCCAAACACGTTTTATTTTAATTTTTTTAATATGGCTGTTTCACAGGTTTATTTTCTCATTGAAGTAAAATGACAAACTGTTGTTCATTCTGCTCATTAGTTAGTAGTTACAAGAATTAATTAATCTTATGTAGATTTTCATAACTATTTTTAAATGTGTATTATAAAGAGCAGGTCTTCTAGATGCTGGTATATACAAACATAATAACAGAACCAAAACATAAATATATTCAATGTGTCCACACTCCCTAAGACAAAGATGTTCAGACAATATTTGTATTATGTCCCCATACAATATTATTTTGTTAGGTTTGGCTCAAACTTCCAGTTGAGCTGGAACCTAATGGGTTAAGATTGTATTGCTGATGTTATTGTATATATTATGTAGTGGTTTGGTCATTGAAAAGCCTTGTGTATCAGTTGAATGGCAGTGGGATTATTACTGTAATTGCTTGCTGCAATATTAAAGTATAACACGCACCATTTCTAAAATCATGATTTTATGCATCTTTATGTGTTGTTATAGTGCATAAGCAAGATGTATATGTATCTCTTGCAGATCGATTCTATCATATAACCAATTTATAAAACTTTAAAATGTCAAACCTACCAAATAGTAGAAGATGTCAAAACCCAGCATGTATGCTCCTTCAGTTTTTCAGGATGTGCTTTTGTTATTTTTACATACCTATAGAAGTTAATGTTTTTATTTCAGTTTGGACAAATCTGGATAAGTAATAATACGTACAAGCAATAATTATGATTGTCATGGTTATACACAACTAATATTTTCTTTTTTTGTAGGTGGTGCAGTCACCTCAAGCTGGAGTGTTAGGCTGATTATCTTAAACGACTCTCATTACAAAAGACAAAATTACTTCACACACATTGTACTGGAATAAGAAAGTTACTGTTTACATTGCAAACACACACAGCAAATTCATACACACCACAGCAGACGAGTGTCAGAATCAAGTGATGTAAATGTAGGATTGCACTGTGATCAAAGTAATCGCTGCAGATGTTTCCTTTTTTGAATGTGTGATTGTTTACTTGCACAAATAATCTCCACTGTGGTTGAATCACTAGTTGTTGGAAAGTAGAAAATAGTAACGCCATCTTCACTGTTTTTCTCACAGCTGGGTGCTCCGTAACATTTCATGTTGTCTATGGAAACTATAATTACCATCAAGGAGTAAGAAAATTAAACAGTAACACAAGGTTGACTTAATAATCACTTCTTGAGTTGCTGTGGCAAATATGGTCATTTTGTAGTGTTTCTGCTATCCAGGAAGTTATGACACAACACACCCTGAAAAACTGAAGGAGCGTACATGCTGGGTTTTGACCCTGGCCATTATTTGGTCATTTAAAGTTTTACTAGTGACTTATATGATAGAATTGATCTGGAAGAGTGGTAGGTATCTTATTTAGACACCATACAAAACACGAAAATACACATAAAGCCATGATTTTTGTTTAGCCTGCATGTTTCTCTTGAACAAATCTCTCTATTTTTGCCATAATCTAAATAATATAAAATGGAACCGTGAATTACATAAATAAGAGCAAAATAATGTAGAGATTCAAAAGTTAAACAAAATAGAATCTTTATTAAATCAAGAACAGCAAGTTTGTTAATTCATTGGTAATAATAGCTGATAAAAATTAAGCTTTATGAAATCATAATGCTACATTTATCACGCCGAGATTCAGTTTCTATTCACACTATACATTCAATTATTTAAAAATAAAGCTTAATTTCTAACATTTACAAGTACAAATTACATCTCAGTAGAAAATGTCAATAATAACATGTTTTTTAAGTAGTTTATATATACATATATAGGCAAGTCTACAACATTGTGGTTAACCTCACAGATAGTAAAACCTATCCAAATTACACTGGTTAAAAAATTAAATGGGACATTTCTTCCATTACACAGATGTGGATACTTGAGAAAAGTGTTTATAATGCACTTTCACATTTGCAGAAAATGGTGGCAGCCATAGGTGGCAGCCACAATCCAGTCAGTACAAGGCCAGATAAGGCAGAGTTACTCCCTATCCTTACCCCAAATGCCCTAACTCCATCCATACACCCCAATACCCTTGTTGTCCTGGATTATACAGTAATAGGTAGGTTTTCCCGGAAGCAGGGGCGCGGCTGGCCATTATAGCTGCAGAGGTCTTGGAAGATGCGAGCCATTTGGTCATTTTGAGATTCATCAGATATCTCCAGGTTGCCGCTGCTGTAATTCGTCCTCCTGGCATTGAAGGCATCTAGGACTTGCTGGCAGTTCATCTGAGTGATCTGTACGGCACAGCACAGTTGACAGTAAGTTACAGGAACATTATTTAGTTTAGTACCTCTGACAGTTAGATGATTGTGCATTTCCTGTATAATATGGTCAGATTTGGGGCAGTCCCACACTCAACTTAGAAAGTATCTTTGTATCTGCCTGCTTGAACAGATTCATTTACTAAGTCTATACATTACAAATAAAAAGGGATTGTATTGTATGATGCTTGAGATTTCAGCCTTTATGGGTTTAAAATAGTGTGAAAGTCATCGTTATTCATCTCAGAAGTGTTAAAAGATGTTGAATTTAAATCTGTTCTCTCCCTTACCTGCACAATTATTAACTTGTATTTAGCAGAGTTAGCATCAGGAAACTCCTCTCCAAAACACAAGGTGACAATTGGATCAGGGGCCGGGCACTGGCCCTCCTGGTAAAGCTGCAAACCTGAAATAGCAATAACAAGTGAAAATTTGAAAAAAAAAAAACAGTACATGGATATCAGTTTTATTTTCCTAAAAGGAATTTTTAAATCATCAATATATCACAATAGTTATGTGCATGAAGATGAAATACAAGGCTTCCTTTTACTCAAAAGCTGTCTTTGTTTTGGTAAGAGAACATTCAGAGTTTGCACATTCAAACACACACACACACGCACACGCACACGCACACGCACTAAGAAAGGCCTTCGGTCTCTCCCAGGCCCTGTCTGTCAGTTATCCAAATCCAGCTCACCTGTTAAAAACCTGGCCGTGTCAAAGATCTTGACGACAGCGTCCCGGTCCAGCTTATTGGGGGAGCTGCTGTACTGGGAACACATGCCGCTCCAGAAGACTCTGCTCTGGCACAGCCGCTTGATGAAGATGCCCTCGCGGTTGGCACGCACCAGTACCCCACGCTCCAGATGGGCAAACAGCTTCTTGGTGACGTGGCGCTGCCGCTCATTTTCAATCATTTCCACTGGCGGGAACCGGATGTTCTGCAGGCTGTCGGGCCCGTACAGCATCTCGTTGGCGAGGGGGGGCTGGAACAGCGAGATCCGACAGCCCTCGTTGTGTGTGGTCAGGGTGTTGCCAACTAACTTCCCTCCATAATAGAAGGTGATCATCATCTGAGAGAAGGCTGTGAAGAGATCAATATAGCAAGCCATCTCAATTGACAGGAATTATGACCAACAAAAAGGCTGTCTTTGAGTTTGATTACAAAACCATGCCTACCATAAACAAAAGTACAGAGCATGTTTGTGTAAATGTAATACCATTGAGCCTCAAGCTTTCATATCTGCATTTAACATGGCGAAGCCAGGACACTATAGTGGGACAACATGCAAGTATAGTGACTGTCAAACTTCAGCTGGAAAATAATTAATTGATTTTTAAGTGCACAGTATTCCTCTCCACTGCATTCAAATTAAAAACAGGTGCAAAATACATAATAATAATAATAATAATAATAATAAATGCAATACCGGCGTTGAAATTCCCAGCAGGTGAAGAATCTTGCATTGCTTGAACTGCTGCAAAAACAAAAATAATAAATTGATATTAACTCAACTAGTTGAAGTTAGATTATTTTGATTGCAACTGATGCTCCCAAATTGTTAATTGAACAACATATTTAGGTTACTGAACCATTGTAAACTTTTTTAGAGCACACAAAAATTAAAAAGCCTAGCTGGAGTGTGGCCATTGTAGTTTAATTAAAGGATTCTGCCTTTTGGCAATAGAAAACATTGTGCACACAAATGCCACATTACAACAGTATCTCTTTCAGGGACTACAAACTGATTTATTCTAGATAGGTCAGTTTTCCAGATGCTTTGCTCGCTAGGGCATGCATGAGGTCATGCTATTCAAGTTTGTCAAGATTTCTTTCCCAAAATGGCTTTAATGAGTTGTGAATTAACTGACAGTGATGGCTCACTGTTATTTGTCTGTTCAACAGAAAATATAGCTTCTCCAGCAAAAGTCTCATAGGCCTAACCAAAGGAACATCATATGTCAGCAAAGATATAAAGGAAATTAGCCAATCCAGACTTCACTGCAAGCATATCTCTGCAGAGCAAGCTTCAGGCAGTGCTTATTAGTCTTGTTTTAGCTTCCACAAGAGGAAATTCATGTCTTGTGTTCTTATTTCCTAACAAGCAAGACTGGATTAGTAGAAACGGGAAAATCATATGTGGACATGAGTTCTTACTACACAAGCTTGATTTGAACCCAAAAACAAAATGCCAAGTCAAATGTCTCAGGAAAGCTGACCAAGCTGAGTGATACTAAAAACAGTTCATAGTAGATCAAAGAGAATCATTTAGTAGTTATTCAAATCCATTCCTTGAGGGTAAAGGGAAAATGTAGCTACTTATTGAGTTGAGTATTACAATTTTTCTCTGTTTCACATCAGGCGAACATTTCTTGCCCTGAAGGTCCAGGTTTGAAGAATATCGCAAATGATGTTCTGAGTGCAGCAACAGATGTGAATCTATACTTTCTCCAAAACTGAATGGAAAGTAATGTCTACATTCTTACAGTTCAGACATGTCGACGGCCACCATTCGGGTTGAGGTTGCGTCCTGACAGTATCCTGGGGTGGGGAGTGACTTCTCCGGATTATACCCATGTAGTCCTCAGGTGATGACTACAAACAAAACACCACAACATATTAAGGTCTGTCCAGGTCAATCCATTTGTATTTTTAAAAACTGCCTTTTTGTGATCAGTACCATCTCAAAGTTATCTAAGTTATCAAAGGTGGTAATTTTCCTTCCTATGTTTACAGTGGTTGGAGTGTGAAGTATGAAATGTCCTCAACTGTATTTAGTGTTTTGTTTTCTTAAATGGATCCTTTGCTCTTGAAAACAGTTTGCTTGTAGATTGGAAATGGTGACATTCAGTCAGGCCTCAGCACTGATACAGTGTAGTTTGTTGAGCCCAAACATATCCAGGATCCTCACCTCCTTTATGAGTTCTTCGATTTCTAATGGACTGCACTCCATATCTGTCACATCGCTGGAGCTGAGGGCTGCAGCCATTTTACCTGTTTAAAATGGACCATTAATTAGACACCCTGCATCATACAACATTTCTCTCTGTTAATTAAAAGCCTCTTCGATCTAACATTCATTTGATCATCTGTATATATAAATATCTGCTATATGGCAGATTATATCTAGGTTTATTTATTTAAAGACATGTTCAGTAAAATGTCAGCTAAAAGGGAAGTTAATTTTCAGAAAATCATCATTTGTCATTATTAGAACTTGAATGTGTGTGTGTGTGTGTGTGTGTGTGCTAAACATGCGTTTGTCAATTGATGTCTTTGTGTAATGTTGATTGTTAATATATTGCACCTGTAAGTATGTATCCAGCTGTGATAAACTCTTTAATTGTCAACAACCTTTATTTTTAAGAAAGCGTGGGCTTATGGCCACTAATGGCTATGTGGTGAAATGCTCACATTTTTGCTCTTCCTCTGGAACTATCCTGTACACCTTGTAAGGTTCTGATATGTCGAGCTGGGACCGGTCTGTAACTTCTTCAAAGTCAGGGCTCTTGTTCAGTGCACAACGCAGTCTTGTCTTCCAGGTCGCTGGCTCTGCTTTGTCCCCTTCTTTAAATTTCCCTTTAAACACAGCCCATGCCTAGAAGAGCAAGAGAAAACCATTCGTGTGCAACAGGCCGGAACTCAGAAGACACATGGACGTCATCTGAAGTGCACAGTATCTGTGAAATACACCACGATGTTTCAGGTACTGTAGCATATGCTGTTTTATCAACTATATTTGTTTTCAACATATAAGCAGTACAAATTGCACCCTCCACATGTTTTGTACACCCTTCTAACATATATTTACAGCAGTGTGACATTTTCACTTAAATCAATCTGCTATAGTGCAATTCAGTGAAAAAGCCAGCAAACAGACGTTATTAGGTGCATACTGGTATTATCAGCAACCTGAAAAAACAACCCCCAAATGGACAAAACTATTGCAGTCATCTCAAGAGGAAATGAGGGTGAAAAATGTTAGATTCAAACATCTTCCAAAGCTTTCAAGGACTGACAGAGAATGTAAGTGATCTTTTTGCAGGAATTATAAAGCCATGCCCACCCTCACTATACCGATCTCTCCTCACAGTACAGTATGGTTTGTAAACTGTCTTATGGTCTAATATCTACTGAAAGATAATTACATTATAACAAAATACTCTGCTTGTATGTTGACATTATTTGACATTTGCTTGCATTTCCACGGTCTTTTCCTGTAATAACATGCATCACAGGAGCTTATACACCTACTCTAAAAAGAAACCCAGTGCTGATGTTTGTGAATATTGCAGTGGAAGTGGAACACGAGTGGGCAGGTGCAGCGCGCAGCCTCACACCTCACACCTCAGCTGGGAGATGACGTGCGATGTGCGTCTGACATACTTTGAAAATGGACGCGTCGATCTCCTGGTTGTAGTCCTGTTTCCCGGCGTGCTTCCAGGGGATCCTGAACATGGTCTCCTCGTCGTTCTCCCACAGCAGCCCGGGGTACAGGTTACTGTGGATCTGCTCGATCAGCCACTGCCTCAGCCTCCTGCCGCCCGGGTTTCGGTCAGTCATCGTGCAGCCTGCCAAGAGTAGAGTCGGTGTAGATCAGCAGCGTGTGATTGCATGTCCTTCGCCACTGTGCTGCAGGTTGGACAGTTTTACCTGTGCGAGCTCACCTACACCCCCCGAGCGCACAACGCATCCTCAGCACAGCGCAGTGCGTGTGCATGCTGGCTATTCATTTCTAAGAAAATGCACAGGTGGATCCGTTTACAGCTGCTGTAACTGGACTGCATTTTCGCTTGTCAACATCAATTTTTTTGTTTGTTTGTTTTGTTGTTTTTTTTTAATGCAAAGAATAGTGTAGCATGCACAACACCAAAACAACATCAGTACAGTTCCTTTCAAGGTACTTCTGCACTTGACCGTTAGTAACGTACATATAAATCACAATCTAACCATTTGAGAGAAGCCGTCACATTCAAGTTTGCTGTACATGCATCAAACAAGAAAAGAAAGCAGCACAAAGATCTAATGTAGATATTGTGCGTCACTTTGTGGACTTTCAATGTGATCAATTGCTCCAATATGAAGCAAGAGATAACCATCTACACCAAGTTGCAGGATTGTGATAACATTAATGTGCATAGTTGTTTTCTTATCTTCTATTGCTGTATTATTAACATAAATACCCCCAAAACGAAATTAATTACTGATCTCAAATATACTTCTCTATACAGTTTGACAAAGCATTACAGCAGCGTAACTTGTATTTTCCTACACTATTGTCAGTTCAACCATTTTTTAATTGATCATATAACCCATATGGTAAAACAAAACATTAGAATATATGTAGTCTGCATCAGTATACTATTTCTACCTCTACCCAAGAAGAGAAACTGATCCAAATGCTTACCTGATTATGTCCTGATGATATTGAAGAAACTGCGGCTTGATTGATTATATAGCGCCAGTCCTTCGCAGTCCAAGGTCTCTAACACTAATGCTGGAGCTGATGAAAGTTCTTGTTTATAAATTTCATTCACATGTACAGATTCTCTTGCGAAACCCGATTGGGCGTCAGATTTGATTGACGTCCAATCACAGGCAAGAACAGCTTTGACCCCTCCTAGCCAATCAGCGGAGGTAGATTGGGTTTCTTCTAAACCCAAAGTTTTCCGAGAAATCAGCTGTAAAGGAAACTATGCTCGGGCTGTATGTCTCACAGTGTTAGAAAGACAGCTGAGAAAGAAGTGTAATAATCGGCGTGAGTGCGCTGAACACATTTGTAATGAATTCCTCGGGGGCTCTGGCGCGGCAGTGGGGGTGGTGGCACATTTCCGGAGTGCGGAGCTGTGACGAGCGCAGGGGATTTCTCGCTCGGAGCGGAATGTAGCGTGTCCACTGGAAGTCCCCTCGAATGTTGATGCCACCTTGTGTTCCAAAAAATAGACTTTTTTTGTCTTTGAACTTAAACCAGTGGAGGTCCGGGATTAAAACACATTGTTACCAGCGCTGTGAGACAAGAAGTCATGTTCTATTGCGAAACACTGCTGATATGTAGACGTTATGAGCAATACACGTAATACCTGTTATATATATATACATTCCCACCGTTGCCTTTATTATGATTTCAAAGTGAATCGGTGAATGCCGATTCATCTATGTTAATACGAATTGAAATTAAATAAGTTCAGAAGAGGATGCACACCTACCAGTTCAATTACATGGTATCTTTACAGTTCTACATTACTGTGTATGTACTGTACATATGGTATCCCTGTAGTCTGTCTATATCCGTGTCCTTTTTTTACGTTTGGTTAAATTCGTGTTTTTTATGTATGTATTCAACTCAAATACGATGTATTATTATTATTATTATTATTATTATTATTATTATTATTATTATTATTATTTAACCTTTTCATTTAATGCCTGTGGGAGCAAGTGATATATATCTCACATCACTTAAAAACTTGGACCTTTAGATCAGATCTAAAGTGTTTTAACCATGATGTTCTAGTTTAAAGTACAATTTAATAAATACATGTTATCTTTGATGTGCCAATACTTTTTATTTTCTTGTTTCAGTAGCTTTGAGAAATCATCACATACATACGTAACCTCAAATTTTGTACTCTGATTTGTATTTTATGAAGTGTACATACAATTGAAAGAAACTGCTATGTAGAGGTCCTGCAAAATAATTAGAACCAGTTATTGTATTTAAAATAACATTATTATAACTGCAAGAAGTGAAAGTGGTAAACTAGCACTTAATGTTTAACTCAAAGTACTGTATGCAAACTGTTGTACACAGCACTAAGCACTACAAATAACCAACAATAAATTCCTGAAAAATATTAATACCCCAAAAGATTAAAGTATTTGTGTTCTGTATTATTATTATTATTATTATTATTATTATTATTATTATTATTATTATTATTATTATATATTTTTCATAATAGTGGGAAGAGAGCAACAGCAGCATTTATAGATGTCACGGCAAACCTGAAAGTTAAGAGTTAACTTTTAAAAACTGAATCTGCAGGAGCAGGAAGAATATGTCAGTTTAATTGAAACACAGTATGCTTTTTGAGTTAGGTTAGTATGAAAAAATGTTTCCACTCAGTTTTGATGTTCTTGTATGCATTTAACACAGATTAAACAAAAAAAAAGAGTCTGGAGATGCAGAATGGAATGTGTTTGTATTCCAGTGAAGCAAATGACTTTTTCTCAGACATCACAAACATCACAAAGCATGCACTAGCACACCACTTTTGAAAGCACAAAATCAGTACCTTTATTAAACACCTTCATTATTCTTACCTATACACCAAATGATAACATCCCAAAACTAAAATATCTCTTTCTCTGTCTCTTCCACCCATAGTGAAAACTAATATTAATTAATTTAACCAAAATTGCCCCCCAGAATGGTTTGGTAAAATTAACAATATTTATATTTTTGTACATTTCGTTTCAATATGTGATATTGTTAGTTTAAGTCATGGATACAGTTAAAACTACATTTAGTCTTACAGTAATATTTGGTCTTCTTCTGGATAATATTGTTTAAATAGTTCATCTACATTTTGTTCTTGATTTAAGAGTTTGGACTGAGGTTAAGATTTGGTTTTGGCTAGAGTTAGAGTTAAACTTCACTGTAAATTGAGGATTATGGTTGTGTTATTACTTAATTCAAACTAATAGAGTTACAGATTGAATGCAGCTTCAAATGTTGGTGTTGGCTAGGAATGGGGTTGTTAGGGTTGACTAGTACTAGAAGTCTAACCCAAATTTCAGGCCAACCGAAACCCCGTAGTCTTGTATGTACTGTATGCTGACTGACCCTTACACACAACTGTAACCAAACTTTGGCTGAATTTTTACTTGAAATGTTATCCTATCTTCATTTTTCATATTAATCAGGTACGTGCAGACACTGTTTCTAGCTACAGTTCTGTTGTCAACCCTGACGCACTACCAGCCTAATATAATTACCCAATGCAGAGTTTTCATACATGAATTTGACATTAACTGGTAACATGATCCCTAGCTGTGGGCAGCAGTGTGTGTAGTGGTCAGGGCTCTGGACTCCTGAGCAGAGGGTTGTGGTGTGTATTATTTTAATTTTCGGAGGAGTACAGAGATGGAAAAGGTGATGTGCCCTAAATTAGGTATTTTACGGTGTATGTAAAAGTGTGCATTCAAAGAGATAAAGAGTATTATACTTGTTCAATGGTCAATAGTTGGTGGATGAACAGGCATGTGTGAATGTGGGAGAGAGGGAAGTTGGTCAGTTAAATTATAAACACAAACCAGGCCATCGCTTTATTTTAAGATGATTTATCATGTATTTGCTTTATTGTGTTGTGGAGCTGTACTTTCCTTAATTCATAATGAATAAAATGTTACTGTTGAAAAGTGTAATTGAAGACTTGCCTTGCTCCCTGCATGAACTCTACTTGTTGCGTCTCACTCATGGTGCAGAACTGCTCAATCTCCTTGACAAATAACAGACACTTTGTGCCAATAATAGTCTGCCAGGAGACACTTTATCATTCTTAATCAGTAGAAGTAGAAAAAATATTCTAGTCAGCATAAGCCTAAGTTTGTTTTGTTTAGTTTTTTCTTCTGACAAAATTGAAATCTTGAATCATGAGATGATGACTACACAATAAGTGGTCACATCTGTAGAAAATCTGAACAGTGTCTGTGGTGGAAGTGACCTCATGCCAGCTGATGAAGAGAAAAAGTAGATATTCATAAAATAACATGGAATGTGTTCCAAATTATGCCATTGTGATTCAAAATGAGGCCAGGAATTTTAGTGAATGTAGAATTAGGGGAATGTAAATTAGGGTAAATGGCAGGTATAGTGTGTAACAAAAGAAAAGTCCCTTTAATGAGTGGTGTGGTGGAGAGCCAGTGGTTGTGTACTCTAAAGAAAAAGGGAAATATTTTTGACTGTAGTGGTTAAGTTATGCAAACGTGAAAAGCACTAGGCAATTATAAAAAAAAAGAAATAGTAATGGAATTGGGTTTTATTATGTAGAGTTCCTGAATTCTTGCTTTAATATTTACTTTAATATCTACCAGAATGCAGTTTGCTTACAGAAGGAAATTGGAGGTACCGTGTACTCGTTGCGACAGCCATGCTACCTAGGGGAGCGCAGGTCTTTGTTTTATATAGTTAGTGATGAATCTTAGTTTGCAGGTGGTATTATGCAGGTTGGAACAAGGTCTATGAAGTAAAATATGTTCTTCTATCAAGAAATTGGGAGTAAAAAATGTAATATTTACATTATTTTCTCTCTTTGTCATTTGGGAAATGACAAAATAGAATGTTGCTTGTCTTTATTGTTGCCATAACTGGGGCAGTATTTGAAATCTACTGAAATAAATGCTTAACTTAGCAGACTACAAGATACATATATACCACTTTGTAAACACAGTCTGCCCTCCAGAAACACCTGGCCTACCACTCCCTACAGATACATCTTATTGCACCTGCTTTAATTATTGTCATATTTTTCAAGCCATATTCTTTCATCTGGACTGACACTACATAGCAATGACTATGTTGTCATAAACTGTAGACACACACTAACATATTTTTCAATAAAGCACTTGTCATTCTCTCCATTGTTAAACATGTTTCATATTATAACAGAACATACTACCAAGCCACTTAATGTATATGCTTTTTAGCAAATTCAAGCACCTTTTTTATGCATGCAGACAACCCGTATGTTTAGCACACAAAGCAAATAAGCTTATGCTGAGAAATGTCTCATGCCCAAATGATTAAGGGAACACAAAATCAATGTATTTGATTGGTCATCACAATCTCCAGACCTCAATCCAATACTTGTGTTATGAACTGAAATAAGCCACAGTCCTCAAACACAAGCTACACAGCCTGAAGCAGCTGTTTGTGAATGGAGGCATGTTCGAATATACTGTGAGGTTGATGAACCTATGAATCAACTGCCTCCTTCATATTATCAATCCAAATCAGAATCCAAAAGTACTAAATTAATGAATATTGCTATGAATAATTCTGTACGCCAGGTTTTGAGAAGCACATGTAAACTGAATCGGCTGGTTGCACTACAGCGAAGAGTGAGTCATGCCATGTCAGGCTACATTTCAAATGATCGTACAGCTGGTGGAGTCTTGTAATAATGTCGCTGGGTTCTACTAGGCAGTTAGAAAGTTTGGTATTAATATATACTGTCATCTTGGATAAAGCCATTTGTTCAGTTAGTTGTAATATAGAAATTTAGTAATGTTTTATGGTGAATAAATAATATATCTATGGTGCAGTGCTGGGCTGAGACACTGCTACCTTGCCTGGCACTACATCTCCCAGATGCCAGGGGAGATGACTCATGCAGGGGAAGCACCTGACTTACAGGATGTCCCTGATTGGTGGGCTCCTGTATAAAAGCAGGAAGCCAGTATATTTTGTTGTTAGGAAGGATGGGAGTCAATCAATCCAATCAATCAATCAATCAATCAATCAATCAATCAATCAAGTAAGTTTAGTTAAGCTCAAACAAGGAGCTAGGTTTTTGTTTGTTTTTTGTATGTCCTTGGTTTTGCCCATTTCATTGTACAATGAATCACCTTTCTTGAATCTCCCCTACATCTGTGTCGCTGTTTCCACAAGACACCCCACCTATAGAGTGTCCGTGTCCACCCCACACAGTGCCACGATATATATACACTGAGTGTACAAAGCGTTAGGAACACCTGCTCTTTCCATCCAATAGACCGACAAGGTGAATCCAGCTGACAGCTATGATCCCTTTTTGATGTAACATGTTAATCCAGTTAAGTCAGTGTATACAGGATTTTTAAGCCTAGACAAATTTGAGACATAGATTGTGTATATGTGCCATTCAGAGGGTAAATGGACAAAATATTGCCTAAAAAAAAGTGCCTATTTTATTTCCTGTGTGTATGATGAGTACATGCATCCATCATGCTGCATGTCAACACTGCAGGCTGGTTGTGCTGGTGTGATGGTGTGGGGTGTGTATTCATGGCACACACTGGGCCCCCAATCAGGTGCATCCCCTCATGGCAGCAGTGTATCCTTCTGTGAACGGAGGTCTTCAGCAGGATAATGCTCCAGTGTTGAGTTCTGGAATATTCTGAGACATTTGCTACTGTAATATTGGCCCCAGTGTTTCCCTTTCATATGAATAACTTAGAAACACACAGAAGAAGTGTAGGACAGATACCTGGTAAAATATAATGATGTAAATACCATGCTTCAAAATCCTGTCACATTCCTTTTCTCACTGGGTACCTCTTTTCATTCATCTCCTACCACAGGTATACATTTCATCATTTCAAATTGAAAACAAATGGGCTGGTGGTTACATGGAGTTATCTGTGGTGTTAAATAACATACAATTGATGTAATCTCACTTCTTTTTACCTAGTATTACTTCCTGTTCATAGCCTGTAGTCACCATGTTCTCCTTTCTCATGTAAGCTTCCTGAACAGAGCTGCTTACCAGCATTCCAGCGGTACATGTGCCCTCCTGTACATGTGTTACAGGAACGGTATTCAACACCGATGAGATTGCATCACACTGACAGGTACACTTCAGTACTTTCTTCCCACTGTCTAAAGACACAGACATGATAGGCATGTTCCCTGATTCTACTCAATGGAAATCAATAGATTGGCAGTCAATTCAGTGTTTTAAAACAGTTCAATCAAATAGAATATTCAGAATCCCCCCATCCCCCCACAAACTCAGGAAAGACATCACTGAATCCACTTTCAAAACTCAAGAATTCAGAAAACCTATTCCAAAAGTCAGACTACAGAAAACAGTCTCTAGAAATGTTCTGATTATGTCATGTAAACATGAAGATTTTTTTTTTTCACAATTTCACATGAGAAGCATTTTCTGTAACTACTGCTATAAAAAAATACTTTATTTCTTATCTGTCTGATTTATTGTCAACATACAATCTGCCACAGCTGATGGAGAATGCAGTGGGTTGTACAGGGCAATAGTGACAGTCTTAAAGCACTGGAGGATTCCCAACTCAGTCGAACAGCCCAGGCTTTCTAAAATCCTCACTTCATAACGCAGCACTACGCAAGCTTGTTCAGGATTGCAATCTATCTAAACTTTCAATTCAAATAATTAAAATCCGTGTCACTGCATGACATGTTCTGGCATGTTAGGAGACCTAATTGGGCACAGTGCCAACATGTGCACACCACGTTAAGCAGGCCTTAAAATTGTATGTCCTCTGCTGGCACTGTGAGGGGGAGTTCTGCTGGCTGACCATGCTGTTATTACTGGAAAGCAGCAGGACTGAGGAGGTGCTGTTTAATATTGTTGGCAAATGTCCATATAGCTGCACTGCTTGACTGCAGCCAGGGTTCCCATAACTAAAAGGGCTTTTTTTCAACATACTGAAGTTGGGGGTGTTTCTTAGCATTTCCTGAAAGTTTGTTGCATCACTCCCCACACTTTGTCATATACCAGTCTAATCACACCCACACTGCAGACTTTCACCACACACAATATGAACCCAACAAGACATCATACAATGTCTTTTATTTTTTTTAAGTTTAAAAAACATCTAAACAGTTAGGGGGAAATGTACAACCACATAACCCCAGTACAGTCATTGTTTCATTGGTTCCATTACAATACAGAAAATAGTTCAAAGACCTTCTGCTTACCTTTACAACTTTAAAGTTTAAGTAATATGTTATTTGCTTTTTATATGTATAATAATGGCTTTTCATCTGTATCTTGTGATGGAGTGTATGTTACCATGGGTAAACTGCTATCTGGGACTTTGTGAGAAACCACCGACAACAGTCATTTTGGCTCCCCGACACAGAGGAGATAGGTCTAGAGCCAAAATGGATGCCAGTTTCCCAACGCTCACAAACAGTTGTGGCTATTAGCCAGGGAGCTGGTTATATAATGTGCTTCATGAGTGAACAAGGGAGCTCTGCTTGGTGGAGAAAGTGGGAAGACTAAGTTTGCCAGCTGAGATCTCATGTTTACACCTGCTGTTCAGATTTCTTTATTGATTATTTCAAAGCTCTTCCTCTGGCGTGAGAAAGTTATAAAGTCCCTTATTTTTGTTTTAAGTATTTAGCCGGACTCAGTTTTCCAAATGGTCAAAATGTTATGCTGCAAAACTAGCAACAGTAGCTCCCCATTAGCATTTATTTTTAGTGTCAGGGAAGATCGCAAGCCTAACCCCAGAACATGGAAAAGGTGTGTTCATGAACTCATATTATTCTAAGGTGTAAAAATGATACTTTGCCATTGCAACATGATTGACTTATGACAGATAATTATTTTAAAGCCTATTTTGGCTGAAGTTAAAAAAAAAAATCTGATTCTTCAGAAGGGATGTGTAAATTAACTATGAAAATTATAATGTAAAAGTACACTCTACTTTTATAATTCATTTTAAAACTATAGTAGCCTACTTTAGATAGGAAGCAGGTGAAATTATATTGAAACCTATGTTATATAGAGTGAAAACAATCTATTATAAATAGTTCAACTTGCCATTGAGTGATGTTAGTATTTAACAGAATATTTGATGAATCAAAGCAATCATTAATGGTTTAGTTTTATGCAGCACTAAACTCTAGCCTTTTGCAAATGCAGTCAATCACCCCTTTGTTTGTATTTAAATGATTACCTGAATGACTCGTGTCATTCAAGTCACAAAAATGTGAGTTACAGCCTGGCCAAGTGTTGACGGTTTACATTTACAAAAGTGTCCTGTGTGACTTACAGTTGATCATGAGGGAGCAGTGTTCTCATAATTAAAATTTTCCAAGTTCCAACATTCCTAGCTCCAGGGCACCCAAGAAAGAAGTTAAATAGATTTATTGTAACCTATCATAAGAGTGTATTTCTGTAGGTCAAAACAATCACTTGCCAATGTTTCATCAGGATATTAACATTAGAACTCATGAGGTAAAAACATTCACCTGCTTTATCCCTAACGCATTATAACAATTCACATGGTCTTTTGAAAAGCTTGAAGTATGGAGTCGTGCTAGTCAGTATCATGGGAAACAAAGTAATAAGAGCAACAACAGTTAATGTTTCACTCCCAATCCTGCCATCTGAGAACAGCACAAATATCCGGTGGCGGTTTGACAGTCATCATTTAGAAACTGTGAAATGAGGATGCTGCAAAGGTAAGGTCACGTGGCCAGCGCCATATTTCAGGATCTGAGCCGAGTCTGTGGTTTCAGACACCTTCATCGAATAAGGTGTAGCCTGGGGCAGGGTCGATATAGGGAAGTTGGCAATAGCATCTTCAACGGTGTGACGGTGATGCAAAACTGTTCAAAAACACTGAACTTGACCATTAAGACTAGAACTGTGATTACAAAGCCTTGATGATTTGGGCTTCAGTACACATAATCACACACCTAAATATGTAATGAATACTGTCCTATTAGCATGGTAACAGGTCATTTGATCAACCCAGATTCCAATGTTATTCTGACATTTATCTTGAGATCTTGATAAATCACATAAGAAAACAAAAACCCAAAGCTTGATAATGGTCCAGTATGTATAACCATACAATACTGACACATAACTTTTTTTTGTTTTGTTTAAATTGTTAATGTACGAAATAACAAATTCAATCTAAGTATTCATCCTCTGTAGTTTCATTTGGTGCCAAGTTATTATCAGTGTTAATTATACACATTAAAGCAGTGCCAAAAACATTCACCCTTATCAATCCCAGCTTAATGCGTTTCCATCCTGTACATCTAGGTTCATGTCAGTTTCTTTTCAAATCATGAAAGTTTGTTTCTTTTCCGTTGCCTTTTTGGACCAACTTTTAGGCCTACATAAAAACACAACCCTCTTATCGAATGGTTGTGAAGTTAGATATTTAGCAATTAGTATTCACATCAAACAGATACCAGCCTACATATTTTCATTGCTCTATGTATGTACATGGAAAGAAATGTACCAAATTATGTGTTTAAACCCACCATTTTATTTAGCCTTCAATATCCAAAGATTTATGACACCACACACAATTACACAAAACACATTCTAAAAGAAATAACACCAAAGAACTAAAATATCTCCAAACATCCCATTGTCTGCTAAGAAACACCAGTTCCTAGTTCTACTAATTTTAAATGCATGACCTTTAGAAGGCAATGTTGTGAGTTCCCAGTTCTAAAAATGATAGTTTTGATCTTTTTAAATACAACTACTACAACAATGATAATAATCACAACACACAGCAATTAAAGTACATTTGCTTAAGTAATAATCAGTCCATTTTAAACTAAAGGCAAGGAAAATGGTCTTAGACAGCAATATTTTTATTATATATATATTTGTTTCTAATAAAATATTTCTCTACAGTAAAAATGCATATATACAACAAAGAACATTTGCAGTCTGAAATATCAGTTCTCTGAAAAAGTTATATTTGCTTTTAAAATAAAACCTATTTATTACAAAGTCTTAAATGATATTGGAGGACTGCCTGCTGCTCCTAGAGGAAAATGACAAATTTCAGTTTGAGATCTTACAAACCTTCATTGATCTTCTCTAACGTTGTGTAAAAACATGGGTGTGTACCCAGCTGGTGCCCTCATCAGTGTCTGGAGTGAAATAGGTTGATGGGCTGTTAGCTTAATAAACACTGGAAGGTCTTGAGTTCACTTAGAAGTCTTACTGAAATAAAACTAATATTTTCATGAACTACTAATTAAGAACATTTCTGAATCATCTGAAATAATGCACTTGGATATGTTTTGCTGGCAATCTATCATACAGTTTATTTGTATTTAAATTATTTAAGATATGTATGCTTTAAATGGTTTCTCCATTCTTAGTAGTATTGCAAGAAGATATCCAAGCGGCCACAACATTTATGACCACCACTTACAAAGATAAAAACTGAAAATATGACTGTATTGTGTGTGTGACTTCTTCATTAAGTCCATCAGCTTTAGAGAACTTCTATTGCCGTTCCCTTTCTTCTACTCCAACAGCCTGTACGCATCATCTGTCCTGTCCCAGTGTCCCCTCGTCACTAAAGATCGAGAGACCACATTCATCGCATACTGTTTAGATTAGGAATTAATCGATAAGAACCTGACAAAACCAAAGATGGCTCAATTACAGTGGCAAACCTGCTCATCTTAATCCGTTTTTCACCTCTGTTAATGTACTTAATTTTTCACAAAAATACAGCACATCATATACACATCTGCATTGTTTAACATTACCATGTGATAGTCAACACACACCTCATACAAATGGAGTTACTGTTAAGAGAGAAAAAAGCCAAGTAAAATAAAACACAATTGTAAATTAGTACACGGTATAGTGGTGAACTACATACCTCAGAAATTATACTTGCTCAGCATGTTTATATGGATATTTACAATTGAAATAACTATTTAGAAAAAGTTAGCTGGGCATTGAATTAACTACCCACTGCTTCAAATGAAGTTGTCTTTTGGTATTTTGAGTTATGTTAAGTTGTCATTTGAGTTATTTTGTAGTTATGCTTTGATACAGCAATATGTTTATTAAAACAACTGCCCTCAGTTTATGCACTGTGTGTTCTCTACTTGATTGTCATAAAGCTGCTGGAAAAAAGAAACAGATAACACTCCAGGCACTTTGTAATTGATAATAAAAGTGATTAATCCACTGCACACTCATTTTGTTATAGTGTCAATTTCCTGTAACCTGTTGATTTGAGTTTTAAGAGAATTTACTTCATGTGAAACTACTATGAAACCAAGACTGAATATGCAAAAAAAAAATTTTTGTTTAAATGCAGCTATAATGTCCAAGAGGCAAACCCTCAATTCTCAGTTCCTGCAGTTAAGATGCCCCTGCAGTGCTGAAGAATGACAGTCTTGAGTTTTTGAGTGGAGTAACTGGGAGGGGGAGGGGTTGATTAATTAAAATGATGGGTTTATAATAATCACAATGTCATCTGTGTGTTCTCACAATGTGTTTATTTGACCTATAATTGGCCTGTGCTGGACACTTGCCTTCCTCCTTGATTCAGTGTTGTGCAATGCATCCAAAACGGTATCGCATGAGAGCAAGGATAAATCCAAAAACATCTTATTTAAATAACGGTTATAATGGCATCTGGTTGACCCTTATAACAGAACTACTACAGAGAAACAGGCTGCAGAGATGGTGATAATGAAGCATCACAAGCAGACTGGGCCTTCTGTTTGAGCTGAACCTTGGCAGCACTCTGACAGCAGGCTTAGTCAATGGTGAGACACCTCTGTATCTCGCTGCAGGTCCAACACAGCTACTCCTTATCTGTTGATCCACCTGCTGCCACTGGTGCCGTAGGCATTGTAAGGCAACGGGTAGACGCTGGTGGCCTGGTTCATCCAGCCTTGGTCTCCATTCCTCAGTCTCTGCTGCTGCTGCTGCTCCTCGAAGCACCTCAGCAGCTTCCACACCTCGGCCTGGTCGTCGAAGGGGCAGTGTCTGTACTTGGCCCTCAGCCAGCTGCGGAACTGAGACAAACACAACAGTGAGGGGGCATCGCTCTGCATCCCACCTTCGCACAGGGATGTGTAAGAGAGCTGTGGAAAGTATGGTCTGAGACAGTTCTCCTTTCAGAGAGGACGGAGTGAACGGGACTTTTATCACAGCACAACAAAAAACACATCCATGTCCAAACACAATGCATGTGTTAATGTAAATCTACTTCTTTGCCTCTGGTGTAACATTGTTTTGGCCTGCTCAAGATAACCTCATGCTTACTCACAGAGTCTTTGCAATTTTGACAAAGGTGATGCCAGATTCCTGCTACACTTTGATCTCCATTACCATAATCATTTCCGGTTTTCAAAAAGTAATTAAATATGAGAGATCATCATTAAAACCCTACTATCTGTGATATATCTGTGTTCCCTTTTTTAATAGTTTACATACCTTTTGAACTCTCCCTGATGTCTAGATACTGTTTATCTGCGCGACATTACTGTTAACAGAATGACGGGTAGCACATAAGAGCACTTTTGCAGCTTTGTGAAAAAAATAAAAGAAAGAAAATATTTTTAAATGTCATGTTGCGAGGGTTGTGTTGAAGTCATCAGACAAACAGCAGCTGCAGTATATAAATAATACTCTTGTTCTGGATGACATATTAAGCATTATTTCATCAAAGCTTATATTATAAGGCTAACAATAGCTCTCTCACACTGTAAGATCTGGAGTCATACATATACTGAGTAGCTCTGTCTGAAAATGCATCTCTTCATCCAGGGGACTTCCAGCACTGTGTGGTCTGGTTACTTGGGATTTCACTCCCAGCATCCTACTTGTTTGTCATGATCAGTGATTTAAACTGGGTTAATAAGTGGGTGTGCTTCCATATAACCAGCATACTGTTGTCTGCTCTGTTTTATTGGCACACCGCATCTGACAGGTCAAGGATATTTAAAAGACTTCCTAATAATGCCCGGGGGTGTTCATTATCTATGCAAAGCAATATGTAAATTGCAATGTATTATGTACATAACTCTGAGGTCAGATTGAGTTATTATCTTGTGTGTGCCAGCCCAATAAGCAGAAACTGAGTTTTTAGATCATGTGTATTTGAGGTTTATGTCAAACAAGAATACTTGCTGCTCACCTTGTAAAATGAGATTTACTATTCAGAAATTCACAAATGAAAGCTATTTAAATAATATAATTCTAGATGAATTGGGAACTACAATGATAAATTATGAAGAGGACATTTTTCTAAGTTATGCAACCTAAAATAAACAAACTAGGAGAGACCAAAAACAGAAATACAATTAATACGTTATTCACTTATAGTCAAAATATGTCTCATTGAATCCTTATTGAAAAGGAGTTTAATATAGCTTAACTAGATGAAAAGGATCTAGGTTTTAATTAAACTTTTATCCTCATGGAGAGCATTTGGAAGTATCAGCAATTTCAGTTAAAATCAGACATCCTCTGGGAAAACCCTGGCAGGAATTCAACATTCAAAACTTCTCAGTAAAGCTAAAAGATATTTCTTGGCTCTAAGTTAAGGCATTACTAGGAAAAGTGTTTAATCTTTTCCTTCCTCATCAGACATGTGTACAGCAAAGGACAACCACAAACTGGGGCTCAGGTCAACTGGTGACATCAAATGTAGGCAAATAATGCATAAAAACAGGAAATAAATATTGAATATGTGACACATTTACAGTGCATACAGTGGCTCTAATGTATGTCTGTACCCCTTAATACAAATTATCATTTTGCCCTACTATACACTAGTAAAAGCCAAAGTGAAATTAAGATATTTTCTATGGTTCTGGCACTTCTCTGTCAGATTTTCTGGCAGAATATCTCCAGCTCAGATTTCTCAGAGTTCAAATCACATATGTTCTATAGGATTTTGTTCTGAATATTGCTATGACCATTAAAGGACATTGATTTGGATCATTATACAGCTGTAATGTCCATATTTTACATATTTTCATTTATTTGAGCCAATAAATGATTGCACACTTACATTTTTTTGTTACAATGTATTAATACATATGAATAAATGTGGAATGTGTAATAATGATGAATATAGCTGTAAGCAGCAACTATCAGTGGCCTAACAAGCATAGCATAGTGGTACACACACATATAACAATGTGTAGATGGAGTGGTTTCAAAAGTATATTGCATCATATGTTACACTATTTACATAAACCACTTTAAACGCATTCAGTTTGTTCATATGGTTAGGTAGTCATATTGCATTTAAATTTGGAATTTTTACTCTAAACTTCTCCCAAACTGCTTACAAATACCATATGATATTTCATGCATAGTACACAATAAGTTTGTATATATATATACACTCACCTAAAGGATTATTAGGAACACCTGTTCAATTTCTCATTAATGCAATTATCTAACCAACCAATCACATGGCAGTTGCTTCAATGCATTTAGGGGTGTGGTCCTGGTCAAGACAATCTCCTGAACTCCAAACTGAATGTCTGAATGGGAAAGAAAGGTGATTTAAGCAATTTTGAGCGTGGCATGGTTGTTGGTGCCAGACGGGCCGGTCTGAGTATTTCACAATCTGCTCAGTTACTGGGATTTTCACGCACAACCATTTCTAGGGTTTCCAAAGAATGGTGTGAAAAGGGAAAAACATCCAGTATGCGGCAGTCCTGTGGGCGAAAATGCCTTGTTGATGCTAGAGGTCAGAGGAGAATGGGCCGACTGATTCAAGCTGATAGAAGAGCAACTTTGACTGAAATAACCACTCGTTACAACCGAGGTATGCAGCAAAGCATTTGTGAAGCCACAACACGTACAACCTTGAGGCGGATGGGCTACAACAGCAGAAGACCCCACCGGGTACCACTCATCTCCACTACAAATAGGAAAAAGAGGCTACAATTTGCACAAGCTCACCAAAATTGGACAGTTGAAGACTAGAAAAATGTTGCCTGGTCTCGATTTCTGTTGAGACATTCAGATGGTAGAGTCAGAATTTGGCGTAAACAGAATGAGAACATGGATCCATCATGCCTTGTTACCACTGTGCAGGCTGGTGGTGGTGGTGTAATGGTGTGGGGGATGTTTTCTTGGCACACTTTAGGCCCCTTAGTGCCAATTGGGCATCGTTTAAATGCCACGGCCTACCTGAGCATTGTTTCTGACCATGTCCATCCCTTTATGACCACCATGTACCCATCCTCTGATGGCTACTTCCAGCAGGATAAAGCACCATGTCACGAAGGTCAAATCATTTCAAATTGGTTTCTTGAACATGACAATGAGTTCACTGTACTAAACTGGCCCCCACAGTCTCCAGATCTCAACCCAATAGAGCATCTTTGGGATGTGGTGGAATGGGAGCTTCGTGCCCTGGATGTGCATCCCACAAATCTCCATCAACTGCAAGATGCTATCCTATCAATATGGGCCAACATTTCTAAAGAATGCTTTCAGCACCTTGTTGAATCAATGCCACGTAGAATTAAGGCAGTTCTGAAGGCGAAAGGGGGTCAAACACAGTATTAGTATGGTGTTCCTAATAATCCTTTAGGTGAGTGTATATATGGGGGTAAGATGAACTAATCAGCAAAAGGCTTTCCAAAATCATACCATACAATGTTTCAGTGATTCAATTAAATAATTAATTACACCACAAGGTAATTCATAAAGCATGGTTTTAAATCCTTTGTTAAGCGGCCACCTCCTTTGTCTTATCCGGTGAACACATGTACGCACTGAAAAGGCTGTAGCTTTTATGATTTCACCATAACCTGCACTCTTCAATGTATATTTATTTAGCACCACTCCTGTAAAATCTATTTAACAATCACTACCTGGCATGGTGTGCAGAAATCACCTTTCTCCTCTCAGTTTCTCTTATAGGAAAATCCCACTAGTTCTAAAATCATGGTCATGTGCGTCTTTATGCATTTGTATAGTGTATAAGTAAGATACACACCACTCTTCCAGATTGAGTCCATCATATAAGCAACTTTTACAATAAAAAATTTACCAAATAACGGCAGATGCTGGACTTCAAGCATGTAATAACTCTCAAGTTAGTGTCGTCATAACATCCTGAATTTCGGAAAAAACTACAGTCACCAGATCCGTCTTCCCCACACTGACTAGTATTATCAAGTAAACCCAACAACAGATAAGATTAATCTGCAGGGGAGATTGCAAGATTACAATCACACACTCAAAAAATGAAAATAAAATAAAGTAATCTGCAGTGTTCACTTTGATTGCCAACGCTGGAGTATATGAATTGGTTAATAACGCACAGTAATGTATGTTAGTATACATTTGTGTTCGCAAGGTAAACAGTAACTTTATTTTTTCAGAAAGGACAATCTGCACTAAGTAATTTGATTTTACTTTAGCAAATAACAGGGGTCGTTTATGATAAACGCTGTCCCAACACTTCAGCCTGAGGAGACTGCACCACCTTCAAATAATAATTACTGTATGTATTTTCCAAATAAAAGACACTGCCATATTCATAAAGTAATAAGATGGTAATTTTATATTATTTAGTGAAATAGCACATCCTAGCCCTGTAATGCAAGAGTGTCTTTCAGTTTTAAACAAAGACTCATATAGCTATGTAGTCTCTGAACATCCAGACAAACAGGGATTGGTGGAGGGACTTTTTTATTTTATTTTAAAGTTTTGTCCTAAGCAGACACCTGACCCGTCAGACAGGGTTTGAGGAAGAGGGACCAGGATGTCTTCATTGTTTGCATGTGGAGACATGTCCGAGTTGTGCAATAGAGGGCTTTTTTCCCCAGCATTTTGGTGACTAGATACAAGGCAGGAAAACATTCCTGTATATACAATTTGTGAGATTTAAGGGAACCAAAAACCTTAATCTACTTGGAAATGTTATTTTGTATTCAAAGGAATGAAGGCTCAGATTAGAATCAGAACTTCACTTTATTATGCAATTTCGAATAATTTATTTTTTTATTTTTGGCATAAGATCAAAGTCAACGTCTGCTCTCTCATGTAGACTGGTGGATGCCGGTCCCTTGAAGTCAGTTCGTCCTGTCAGGAATGTCCCAAGAGTCATGTGTGATGTGAACACTACAGCCTACAATCTCTTTCACCAGGCCAGCACCGGCAACACTATATTGAAACTGGAGCATGACGGTTGAGAAAATATGCGCAAAAGTCACTGAACATGAGCTCATTCCAACTCATATCACACACACACCACAGAGAGGAAGAGACTGACAATCCTACCATTACCTGACCAGTCATAAACCCTATTACTCATGATGGCTATCTGTTCTCTTATATGCCAATCTTTGAATGGGCTGCAGTTGCTCAACCCATAATAGCCGATGTCGCACCCACAATATGAGTTTCTGTAAATGAAAAAACGAACATACATATTTTGCCAGTGCTGTGTTTAGTTCCAGCAAAAGATGATGATCTACCAAATGTTGGCGTGCATATTTAAGTCTAATCTTTGTCAAAGGTTTTAATCCATCAACATGAAAAGTAGATTACACCAACAGAATCAGATATAATTCGAATAGTTTTAATCATTAGAAGCAAACAACCGATGGATTTTCTCCCACAATATGCACATGCTGGAGGAATTAACATGACAGGTAGTGAGTCCAAGTAAATTACCCAAGCTGCCACCATCTGGATTATAATTTTTTTTAAGTTAAACTTCCATTTAAGAGAAACTACACAAAAACTCCCCCCAAATAATCAGTGGCTAATTTGTCTGCTTTATTACATCTAATGGAACCAGAAGTCGGAGAGTGAGGTTTTAAGTGTAAGATGAACTCGCTCATACCAAAACTAAGAGGGTTCCCCCTTTTAACTGTACTGATCCTGGTAAACTAAAAAATCCAGTGTTCAAAACTTTGATGAACTTTGTTTAACACACAAGACACTCACTGGTAGGAGACCACCTTCCATTACTGGCAAATAACCGTATTTTCAAAAAAAAAAAAAAATAGATTAAGAGACCAGACAAGAATATTCCATTACTGAAGAAACCTGAACAGAACTAATAATATCAAGGTAGGTGATGCCATACTCTCGGTTCCAGAAATGCATGGTATTCAAAGTCCTGCCTAGTCAGGAAAAATACATTTTGGGAAAATTGCTAGACCCTCTAATTGTTATCTTGAAAAACAATTCTGGAACACACGTATCGAAATAATGCTGCTGTCATTGTGTTCATACAGACTACAGGCTCAGCCCCCTGCAATTAAAACACCGACACCGGCAATCCTGACCCAACATCAATGCCATTTTATTATTGCAAATAATGGAGAACACTTTAAAGGTGATATTTAATTTCCACATTGAAACAAACAGTCTATTTTGTAATTTCAGACTTCCATTATGTCTCCCATCATCACTTCCATTTCACTTTCACTGACACTCTCCTACCAAGTTGGGCAAAGAAAGCCGATGCAGGTCTTTACAGTAAAGCACTAGTATGTCAAAAACGGCAAGTCACATACTTTCTCTGAATCAGACAGTGGAAAGTAATCAGCAGTTCATGTTTAAATATTGAATGGCTACTGTGGTCACATCTTGTGCAACATGGGCGAAATGAAAATTTTCCTGCAAAAGTTGTTACACTATGGGCTGTTGCATAATACATTCCAATAAGAAGAAAAAATATAATATTATAGAGGAAGATGTCTTAACAACAGCAAGGCCTTTACTGGAAAAAGATTAACATTACTGCAGCATACTAGAAGTCTTGCATTAGTCCCTTTTCATTGCTTGTAGTGGGATTTTAATCTGATTGTTTTAAAACAGTTCCATATTGTAACTCATGGTATAACTGATGATAACATGTCCTGCTCCTTAAATGGGCTGATGTTCAGGACATGCACATCAAAAGAATAATATTTATTTAATTTTATTATTTTGATCATTCATATTTTAGAAACAAGTGTCCCCAGTGCGTTTGAATTGTGGTTTATAATGTTTCCAGAACCCCTCAAAGTAACTACATCCCTACAAGACACAATCAGTGCACTTGACCTTTCTTTTAACTTGAAGGGGATATACAACCATTTAGTTTCAGTTCCATTAAAAGCATGATATTTGAAGCCAGAAAGGCGGTTTATGGCACGTGAGAAAGTGATTGATTTCACTCTGCCTGCTAAGGTCAGGGTTAACGAGGCTAAACAACATGGGAAAGGGAGGTGGGCTGACCGCCTTGAGGAGCGTTAGATATTGAAATAGCACTAGGCTACTAGTTGGAGTTCTGTAAGTTTCTGACCCAGTTCAAGTTCATAAACTGTTTGTTTTGCACCAGCTCATGTTATCATGTAATAACCCGAGCTGTATTGTAAACTCAGTGTGAATGGCACACGTGCAGATCACATTCACACCAGTATGCTAATATCATGAATACTCATTTCAAATACGTCCCACTTTATCTCACGGGTTAGCTGATTGGCTGATGTTATACCTCGGGAAAAAAAACAAAACAAAAAAAAACTTTGTCGAGCTAGTTAGAACAAAAATGAAAAATTCACAGAAAAAGATTAAAACTTATAAAAATGTATAAACAGAATAGATACAGATAAACAACACCTGTACAAGCTACCGATGAGGGAAATTTATACCTGAATAATTGGCTTGAAAAGTTATTCCAAAGAAGGAGCTGTAAAGATGTGTATACCCTTCACAATGAGGTTACGGGATGATAGGGAGATCTATAATCCTGTGCTCAGGTGAGAAAAAACCGAAAACAAGAGGTGGGCACTAAAAGACACTGACTGAGCAAATTATTGAATTTTTCATGTGTGTGAATTGCAACAGTGGAAAAAATGGGTGAGTGCGATAATATTGCATAGTGCCTACATTAAACATACAAGTATTTTGTTGCTGTTTGATTAAAGAAAAGAATGCAGCATAAGCACTATACAACATAATAGTACACAAAATCCACACAAGCACTGCGGTATTTAGAGGGAGGAAGTGAAATTACAGAACTGTACATTAAGACGAAAACAGAGCTTTGATTAAACAACTGAGAAACTGAGTGATACAGGAAGCTCCAAAGTCATATATGGGGTGTAAAATCATCTCTGAAGTGTTGAATGGAATATGGCTAAGCTTAAAGGTGTGATGGGAAAGCAAACAATAACCTAGATTCAACAGTGCTTTATTATTGCATGCCAAAGAAAAGCTAGAAATTGCCAGTAGCAATTGAGTGGCTTAGCCAGTAGCGGCTGTCTAGGAACAGCCTGTAGACGGGAATGGTACAGGTGTGTTGCGGGAGTTACCTGCCGCCCACACAAAGGCAGAGTTCACATCTCAGCCCACACAACTCTCTCCAGCAGTTGGCAAGCAGGCCATCACTGCACTGTGCTGTCACAACATACAGTTGGGAAAAAGTATTTGATCCCCTGCTGATTTTGTACGTTTGCCCACTGACAAATAAATGATCAGTCTATAATTTTAATGGTAGGTGTATTTTAACAGTGAGAGACAGAATAACAACAAAAAAATCCAGAAAAACGCATTTCAAAAAAGTTATAAATTGATTTGCATCTTTGCTAGAAATGTATCTTTTCATTGTTTTAATGTGTTTAATGAATGCAACAGCACCTTTACTGTTCTCCCTTCATACTGAAGTCACAAAATAATACCATGGTGTCCAGTGTGGTTTCCCATGTATTATATGGAGTTCTTGGGGTTTTCTAGTCTGCCTGATAGATGCTATTGACAATCACATACAACATAAATATGTGATTAAATCATTGCATGCAATATTAGTAAACAATAATCCCATTTGACTATTGTTGTATTTCCTACAGTCCTGTTAACACACTGGAGGTCTTAGGTTGTGTTTTGTGAAGATCTAAGATATATGGGAGGGCTGACAGCATCATCTCTCAACAGAATTGTATAGGAATCCTTATGCAAATCCAATAAATACCACTGATTCTGAAATCAGTATTATCTACCTCAAGCTGGTGGCCACAATGGTTTACCATATTACTCTTAATACCAAACCAGTGTATCGATAGCCTCTAGTTATGCCTTCCTGAAGAGATTTTCTTCCAGTCTTTCTTCTTTTTATATCTCAAATAAAAATCAAATGATCTTGTCCTAGCAATATCAGTGAAACCTAGAGAGCAGCACACAGGGACTGAAGAGGAAATAAAATAGGATTTATAAATTCTTCCTGACAGGCCATGTTGCAAGCTTGTGACAGTAATGACTGCCACGTGACAAGCCAGATTTTGCTATTGCAACTGCAGCTTGCCTTGGCGTCTCTGAGTTCCCCTAGTCACCACTGCAAGAGTTTATTTTAGGGTATTAATATACACTCAAATTATACTGCATGCTGCCCATGGTTAAGGTTATTATTTTGTAGAGCTGTGTACAGTCTTTTTTTTCCCCAGTGGCTTTTAGAACAGGAAGCCAGTTTTCACACTTGTTAACTGAAACAGACACACAAACATAACAATTTCAAAAACATGAGCTCTCTCTATAATTGAACATGCCCTCTTTAATGGTTTAAGACCAGGAAAGATTCAGACACAAGCTTCTCATCTGTAACCTGTTTCTACGCTGATGTTATGAAGAACTACAGACCAAACAACTGTCTAATACAGGCTGCACAAAAAAAAAGTGTCAATGTCTGCAGTCTACATAAAAGTGATCTGGGCAAAGACTACTTTGTGATGTTGTACTACAGGCTGTGGTTTATTAAAGCCTTTTTTCATCCCACTCTTCTGCGAGTCTGACTAACAACCCTGTTGTCGGGAGATCACCAGAGATATCAAAGCTGTCTGGACAATAGTTGAGAGAGAGCTCCACTAATATCTGTATATCTGTGCGTCATGAGAATAAATGCTGCAGAACGTTAGGTGGATGCCATGTCTTGGGGGATGTGCATATAAACTATATTTTTATTTTCCGAAAAATACCACAACGCTTTATAAAAAATATCCCCCAGTTACTCATTGATTAACTACATATGTATATATAGTTAATCTGGAGGCCTTCTTTGTTGGATTTCTCCAAGTTCAATACAGCAACCATCTCATATTATATTATATTTAGAGACCAAGTCAGATTTACAACATAAGTACAATCACTCCCACTAAGACCAGTAACCAGTATAGTATCAACTGTGAAACAGAAACATTATTGCCGTGATTTATTTTAGTGACGCGTAAAAATGGTATCAAAGTTGCCTATGCCCTACACAACAATGATAGAGTGAAAGTAAAGATATCAAATATAATGAGTCAGGTTTAGGTTATGAGGATGTTATATATATATATATATATATATATATATATATATATATATATATATATATATATATATATATAAATAATAATGTGTTAGGGGTGGGCTCAGTCAAGCTGTATAAATTATGTTATTTTCCTGGGAAATACTGACACTAAAGTAATTCCAAAGTCCAAAGTCAACGTAAGTGACAATGTCCAAATTCAGCAACATAGAATCTATTATATGAAACTGTGTGTGTGTGTACAGAAGCAAGGTGTCCCCAGCCTTTAGCTCTAGATATGGATTTCTCAATCCTAGTCCTCAGAATTGCCTTTGTCTTCTACGGTGTGCTCTTCATCAGTTTGGTTGAACAATCCCTTTCATTTTAACTCAGTTGTGTTTCAGACCTTCCCTTATTTGGTTTACTCTTTCAATCTCAAGTTTTCTGGAACTTAAACAGTCAGGCACATGAAGAACTATAAATGCCGATTATGGGATTGTTAGATACCTCCTACCTGTTCCTGCACATCAAACATTGGTCACCTATTAAAGAGTTGTTTAGATAGCTGCAAGGGAGACAAAATGTATTAAATAAATGAACAGACAAAACAGAGGCCGGTCTGCTACATTACTTGGCAACAATAACTATAGAAGGGTATTTCCAAAATCACAATCTGTTATGCATTCTGAAGTTAATACATGGACACAGGAGGTCCTAGATTAAGACTGAATGAGTTTATTCCAGATATTAATGATCATCCTTGTCAAGATACTAGGTGGGCGGGGGGATTTTTTTTTTTTTTTACCTCAGACACCATGGTCATCTGAAATTCCTGTAGCTGCTGCTGGAAACCAAAGTTGGGCCCAACGAAGGAACGCACCGCCTTCACTGCAGACAGACACTCTTCCCAGCTGTAGTTGGTCACCGTCATGAGGTAGGCCACCACTACTGTGGTGCTGCGAGACACCCCGGCCAGGCTGGACCAAGGGACACAACAACAACAACAGCAACTGAGCACAGCTGAGATCATAGTGCAGGCTTTTGCTGGATTGTACAGACAGAACAATGACATCACATCTGGGATATTTTTCTGTTTTGGTGGTGATTTCTAAATAATACCCATGGTATTTTTCTATTCGATTTCTGATTTTAGGGACCATTGCTATTGACTGATATCCAGGTACAACAAGTGTGTTGTGAAATACTATGTGTATCCACATGAAACACTGTTCTTCAATCTCTCTTTTGGTAAGACTTACTTTTAAGTCAGTGATGAATTTTTAGGGAAGTGTTGCTTATTTTAGATATAATGGAAGCGTCTTGTGTGAGTCATTTAAGAGTTATTAAACAGAGAACATCAATATATAAGTACTGTCAATTTTTTCCCCACCCCAGTTGATTTCAACAAGAAAAAAAATACAGTCACTACATATTTTCAACAGTGTTTTAATCTTGTTTGCTCGGCACAAGTGACTGCAAAACATTCACAGTGGCAAACAGATTCTAGTGCAATTCACACTTCTATTACAACTGGAATTGACACCAGAGTTGCAAGACACATACCAGTGAACAAGGCAAGCACCTCCACTCAGTCTGCTCTCGTGGATAAAACTAATGCACTCCTTGAAATGCTGTATCCTGAAATAAAAGGAACACACTCATATTCAGAATCTGCATGGTGTGTTGTGTCAATTTCCTAAATAGTGGGGGGGGAACTATAAATTCAACAGGTTTGGCTACTCCAATCATCAAGTCAACCGAGTTTTAGTGTTTCTTACTCCTAGATAGTACTAACATTCATAGACATTAAATTTTGCTGTGTCCAAGGCTGTGGGAAAGATGGAATTATCAATCTCCTTTCCAACACAGGGAATAAACAAGTAAACAATCCAACATTCAAAAAAGGAAAGAAAATAAATCTGCAGCGATCACATGACTAAAATAAAAAACAAACTTACAAGAAATGTACACCCAGACAAACTGTACATATGTCATATGTCAACTATTCCATATGTCAATTATTACCCAGGTGCTCCACAAAGCTGGGCTTTATGGAAGACTGGAGTGGAGAAAGCCATTACTGAAAACCCATCCCATCAAATCTCCTTTGGATTTTGCCATCAGGCATGTGGAAAACATGGCAAAGATGTGCAAAAGGTTCCCTGGTCGGATAAGATAAAAACTGAACTTTTTGGCCTAAATGCAAAACGCTATATGTGGAGCAAAGCCAACACTGCTCATCTCCCAGAGAACACCATCTCCACAGTAAAGCATGGTGGGAGCAGCATCATGTTAGGAGGATGCTTTTCATAAGCAGGGACTGGGAAACTTGTCAGGAATGAGGGCAAGATGAATGAAAACAAATGTGAAAATCCTGGAGGAAAACCTGCTTCAGTCTACAAGAGACCTTGGACTGGGGCAGATGTTCACCTTTCAGCAAGACAATGATCCTAAACACACAGCCAAGGCTAAACAGCATAAAAGTGACTCTGAAATAATTGAAAACAGATTGTTAATTCAATGTTCATCTTTGTTTTTTCAATAAAATAATGGCGGGTCTGTTTTAATATTTGATTGATGTGTAACCTATCCTATCTGTCGGCAAGCTCTGTCTCTGGTTTAGACTCTAGTAACTAGCCAACTTGCCATCGTTAAGTTAGATACATAAAACAATGTGATGTGTATTGTCCTTTGTGGAGTGAGCTTACAGTGTGTTTTTAACTCTGTAACACTTCCAACCTGGTTTATATACAAAAATACAAAAAAACAAACCCTGTTATATCTCTGCAGCGGACTACCTTGTGGACCCCGCAGCTGTAGGCTTTATAGAGGGGGGTGGGGGGGCCCACGAGAGCGCCTTGCCCCCTCTGTGCTTGTTAGTTCCACCGCAATTCCTTATATTTACAAAACCAGAGTTTAAAATAAATAAATGCCACACACTTCTTCTGTAGTTTTCATTATTATTTTTAACATTTATTTTTGTAAAATCTACATGGGAAACAGTTTTTGTTTCAGTATCAAATTCATCTTTGTTGTTTAATGGACGAAAAAGACTGAAAGCTTCTGTAAATTAAAAACATTATAATTTTTTTCTATGTCACTCATCCATTTCCATCCCTAAGACTCCTCTTACAAGTCTTCAGTCAGATTTAACAAACAAACAAACAAACAAAAACAAACAAACATTTACCACTCGGAAAAAATGCAGATACCATTTAAACCGTTCCAGTAGCTTTTGACAGAGAATCCTGGACTGTTTGCAAAATATTCCAGGGCAGTCAGGTACTGACATCATGACAGGTGGCAAACTCCCTGAAGTCATGCCAGGAAAACTGCCACAAATACCAATACATTATACCGTGTTGTTCAAAAGAGGAGCTACTAACCTATGGTAGTAAAGACACATTGAGGAAGGTGATTTAACAACAGTGACTATGTGATTTTTATTCATTTGACAGGTTGAAATTCCAGTTTATAGTGCGATTGCTCACATCTTTCATAGCGGTTGCAAGTTGCAGAAATTTCAAGAGTTATTTAGACTGCTTTTGAAACACTCAATATATTTATGGTTGTTGCTCAGGGAAATATGTAAACACCGGTTCTGAGTATTTATGTTAAGATTCAGCACTACAAATTTAAATTGCTGGTTAAGATTAATGCTTTTTGAAAAGTGTGTCTTCAAGATATTGCCTGTTCACATCTTCTCTGTTTTAATGTGAGGGACTCTCCCATAAGGACACAATCTGTGCAATACATGTGCTTTCAACTGTTTCATCATTGTTATCATCATGACTACTGGCTTTTTAAGATACATGGCATCCCCACATTAGGATACAAATATAGACAAGAATTCCCATAATAGGTGTAGACAAACATTCGGACTTGAAAAATATCTTCGCAACCAGATCTTTAATTCCACTCCCCCCCCCCCCCCAACGAAAGCTTTAAAATAATCAAACTATTACACATATAAATGTATTTTTAATGTCTGTACTAAATGGGGAAAATAAGTGAATTTTATTATCTTAATTGTGAGATTTGGGGAAGGAATGAACACTAGACAGTGTAGTTAAATATAAATGTAGGTCAAATTAAACAAACAAAATAAACAACAAAACAAAGGTCCAAAGTAGGAATTGTAAGGTTTCCGCAATATTAACCAAAACTAAATTGTAATCCTGCTGTACGACCTTAATATGAGTCTTGACATTAACTCCACAGTCATGACTTTTTAACAGCATTGAAAAGTAGCAATTATACTATCAAAATAAACAAAAAGCCTTGCAGATTCATTACTAATGCGTTACTAATAAAAGTATATTAATTTTAATGTTTTAATGTTATTAAAAAGCATTTTAAATTACATATCCCACCCCTCCCCAGTCACAATTGAATATCATTGGGAAATGTCTGACAAAGAAAATTGCACAACAGAAGAAAAACATGGTTACAAGAGAGCTGCTCTTAAAAAATAAGACATTATTGCTCAAGCATTTCAGGCTGTTAAAATAGATTTGTGTTGGTTTTATTTTTCCTGGGGATACAAATCTTGAAAAGATGTCCTTTCAGCACTTTATTCTTTCATAGCTAGAGATTTCCGGTCTTCTTGTTACAGTGTGCAGAATTTCTAGATGTAGTCATTATTTGTGGTTTTACAGTGCATGCTTAACAATAAAATAAGTAAATTACATTCACACTGACAACTTGACATTTCAAAGATGTTCACAGGGAAAGTCCAGTTGTCAAGGACATCCTAGATTAATTTACATTTTAAGGACCCAAAATCTCAACTAATGTAATTTTCTCAGCTGTTAAAACTTTCCTTGGATTTTAAGAATTTTACAACTGAAATTACACTTTATTCCAAATGAAGCAGCAACATGATATTTTGAGACTGGGATTAGAATTAACTGCATTGTCAATAATACCATTTAAACTAGTCTCGTTCAGTTATTCACGCATGTGCAGGAGGCAAGCCAGTGCCACAGTGAGAACTGACAGGTCAAAAGTTCTCCTTTCAAGTTTCTTCACATAAGATCATTGCCTGGTACTTGAACCTGGGACAGGAACGACTGTTAATCCTTGGTTTGGTTTTTGTATCATGTTTTTTTTTTTTCAAAGAACAATTCCTTTTCCTCTTAACTATATACGAGACATGACTTCTTATCATATTGCACTCTTAGCACTGTCTCAGGACTCATTAGGATCAGACCTGTGTTAGAGAGAGCAGGTGGAGGTGTACACAGATGGCCATCACTGACAACTTGCCACATAAGGATGGCAGACAATGCCATCATCAGTGCAGGATGGGCAATGATCTCAGAGGTTAAGTGTCACAGTGGTCATATTTTGCACAATACATATTATTTTACGGAACATACTCTCTCGCTTGCACTACTCATGGAAATTGCGGGAATAGCAGCTGGATAGTTCTTTGCTCCAATTCTAGACAATGAAGCAAAACATTTTTTAGCATAGTTACAATGGTGAAAATCAAAGATGAATATTAAAATCAGAGTATTGTGTACAGTTGTACAAAAAATACATTATTATTATTATTATTTTTATTTCTTGGCAGATGTCCTTATCCAGGGCGACTTACAACATAAGTGCAAAACAAAGTGCAAAAATACAGTTAAGTAAAAGGCATCAATCATTACAAATTCAATTTACATAAAACATAGCAATTCAAAATAAAATACATTTTACAAGTTCCAATTTACAATTTACACAGGCAAGTACAGTAAGTGAGGCCCTACATCCTGGACGGTGAAAGCTAAGTGCTGTCAAGATGTAGGGTCACAGTCAAGGGCTACGGGAAAGGGAGCAAGGAGGAAAACAAAATCGAAAACACAAGAAGCATGATAAAACTGAGAAGTGCTATCTAGCAGGGATAAAGGACTAATATTACAAGTACTGCCTGAAAAGATGCGTCTTGAGTAAACATTGTTGCTCTGGAATCAGTTAATTCCTACATCATGCTGTACTGGCAGGTAAAGGAACACAATATTGTTAGTCTCGTACAGATACGATTATTTTAATAGATGTATTCATGATCCTGAAAGGAACTGGCAAAGGCAACACATTTGAGCTCTTCAGAAATGAATAGTGATGCACGGACTCAAGAGGACACAAGTGAAAATGAAAAAAGTGCTTTTAAAACTGAAAATAGGAAGCACTGTAGATTGTGGGAGTCCTGAACATATTAGCCAGCCATGTTGTTTTTGACACTTCAAGAAACAGCTGGATGAAATCCTTAGATCACTTCTCAATTAGCACACCACAAAACATTAATTAGCAGGAGCAAAACAATTACACAACTTTTACCACTGTACATATCCATGAAGTGAGGGGTTAGCACCTCGATCCTGCAGCACTGCACCCCTGAGTCAACAGCTTTCACTGTCTGGCTTCTCAGACTTTTTTTTAGTCCTATGCAGAGTTGTAACACGCACCTTATCATTAGTGGCATCCTGCAATGCTAATGCTACAGTAACGATTTCAATAGTATGTGACTTGACAGTCATAATACACATCTCACTGGATGGTATTAACAAGCATGTTATGTCTACTTTTAAGTATTCTCCTTTAGAGTCCTTCAGTGAGAGTTTGAGCCCCCAAACTAGTAACAATACGTCAACACTAAACACTGAATTTAAAGCCAATTTAGTGTGCTTCATCCTCAAAACATTATGCTATGTAATACCAGAGAGAGAAAAAAACAAGACTAAGCTGCCAGTTACCAGCCACCTCAGGTTGCGCTGATATCTCATCTGGCCTATGGACTAAATGACTAAACTTATAAATAAAGTACAAACTGACACAAAAATAGTCAAAGCAACTGCATAGAATATTGTACAAAGTAATACTCTATGTATACAAGAGCTACTTTCACCACTGCTGTGGAGGACTAATATAAGAACTTGACAAATGTTGTGTGGTGTATAACACAGATTCCCATACCACGAAAGCTTGAAATAATTCTGAACTTGGTGCATATTTTTAAAAAGCTGGTATACATGCTGCTCGGGGCTCTTATTATAGCCCAGCTATAAATAACAGGTTACACTCCTATCTATCTTTGTTAGGCCACACATATTAGGCCCTTGTTTAAACAAGCACCATAAATGTCGAATGTTATATAGGATGTCCTGTTTGCACCAATATATATATATATATAATGACCTCATTTTTATATACATGTTTTTTGTTTTCTTAAAGTATGAATGTGTATACAAACTACTAATCTACAAATCAGAATAAATACATATATTTGTTTCAACAGTCAATTACATTTGTAAAATTAAATGTAGCCAATTCAAATGAATCCTACACAGTATTATGCATTTCTAATATTTATCCTCCCACCGTGATTTTGTCAGGAATATATAGAACATAGCTTGTATTGATTCATGTAACGGAAGGTTAGGTTATTGTCTTGGTGCAACCTTTTACATTAAACATTTTGAACAATGTTTGGTAATTCAGCCAATTAGATAATCTCACAAGTCCTCTGCAGTAACACTTTTTTTTATTCTAAAAGTGTAAAGAAGAATCTAATTTAAGTATAGATCGAAGTACTAGCCTACAAGACAACATTTTAAATTCATTGTTTTGATTATTATAAAAAGGTCTGTGTTTATTAACCAGCTGAGACTGGTAGCAAAGCACTGTCCAACACTGCAACAGGAACAAAAACAACACAAACATTACACCATTCCTACTTCCTATGTTTAAGATAATAAAATACTTGTACAAAAATATCCAAACTAACTCCTGAGGAGAATTAAAACCAAAACAACTGCATTCATAGTTTGGATTGAATTAGTCTTTCAAGTAAATTAATTCTTACAATAGGTCTTATGGTTTTCTAAAATGACAAAAATGTGTAATATTTTGGATTATGTTGTAGGGTGTATGTGCATTCAGAGGTGAGAAAGAGTTTAGTTGTTGCCAGGACAGGGACCTCTAGTACAATTTCAAAAAACGGGAAGGAAGTCAGCAAAGCAGTCACAATCGCTTGAGTAGTATCAAAGGAAGGAGACAACACTGGGCCAAGTGTCAGTTGCAAATTACTTTATAATCAGAGTGAAAGGCGTTAACGGAGGACAGAATACTAATAGTTTCACAGACTGAAGGGAGGGGCTTCTATAAGTATATTTGTATAAATATATAGAAATGTGAGGACATATCTGGTCACTTTTTTTTACTAGTAGGGAAGGAAAATATTACAAGAATCATTGAAAAGATTGACACAGTAGGGAGAATTTGTGCTTTTCTTCTAGGAAAAGGTCAAAGGATTGTACACAAAGTCACAGCATGGTCCTCCCTATACTGAGAACACAATTCATGAGAAGACATTTTGTGAGAAGAGGTAGACGTTTACTGTCCAGCATTTGAACTGTGGAAAGAAAAAGAGGTAACTTGCTCAGCTGTAGCAACAGTACACTAATGTACGCCATACATTTGGTACATTTTTCATCTTTAGTGTTGGTTACACTCCCAGGAAAATACAAATAGTAATTGATGATTTTTCTTTTATGTCAACCTTGAAGTAATCGTTTAAAAACATGAAACATGAAGTTCTGTTAAAACAATGTGTGTGTCGACCCAGCTGATAGTTATGACTGTACGGTGCAGTCCTTCACATAATTTAAATGTTGAACATACCTCCTATACCACTCAGAATTGACCGCTCGAAAATACTTGAATGCTGGCAAGTCATTAATAACAGGAACACCTATCTAACTACATCACTCACAGTACTGATGAACAACAGCTTTCAGTGGAGGCAGTACACAATCTAACCAATCTACATGCAAAAGTACTTTAACTATGCGACTCCCCTGTGCGTGACAGGTTGCTGATAACTGTATTACAGATACACGAATTGGGCAACACTATGGAAGTCTGGGCTTTCAGGATGTACTGACTGAGACGAGTCATTATTCAAAATTAGACTTTCGATTACTTAAACTAGGTACAGAGGTCATTGGTGGACTTGAGTACATATTTCAGCAGTGGGACAGAGAATAAGAATCTCTTCTGAACTAAGATGATGCCGATGTCTCAATTCTTGACAATCCTTTTGATCATCCAGATACAAGCAAACGGGACCCAACTGAAAGTCTGGACCTCGATGCATTTCTACAGTTGACCCAGAGAGGCAGACTGGAATTTACACATGCAGAGTTTGCTCGAGATGATGTCATAACTTCCTGAGCTGGAACAATTATGCGTTACTTCATAGAAAGTCGAGTCATAAGCCCAACCCTCTGCTTATGGAAAGTGAATTTACACCAACAGTGCACTGATGTAGCACTTTTCATCCCAGAGGATCAATATGGTCTTTAGAAACAACACGAAGAAACAAGTCATTGGCCATAATAAGATTGTAAGTGTACTAGTATGTTTCCATTTTTTGCTTTTCACATTTGTATGTTTCAAAATTCTCCAAGAGCAATTCCGTTGAGTTGTACGGGAAAATACCATCCAGTTATTGGCATACATTCTTTGGAAACCAGTTAAGAAAGATACATTAGGACCAAGTCAACATGGTGCTAAGAGTGTAGTCCTATGAATTTAGTGCACATCCTATTAAAGCAGCCTTAAATGTGACATTAATAGAAAGGCACATACCTCACTAATGAGCGTGTTTATATGGCTGTTATTATTATTATTATTATTATTATTATTATTATTATTATTATTATTATTATTATTATTTATTGCTTAGCAGACACCTTTGTACAGGGTTAATTCTCAATTTGAAACAAAAGCCTTTTACAGTGGCCAACAAGAAGTCCTGATATTAATTTAAACTATTTTATGATATCTCTAGAATATCACCTAACTTGAAAGAAACCAAGTTGGAGTTAGCCTGGTAACAAAATGTAGTAGGCCAATAACTGCGTGATATTTTGCCTTTATTTCCTATAATTGGACTGTTCAGTGAAACTGCTCACTCAAATGTCACAAAGTATTTTGTTGGACCACAAATCTGAGGTCATTTTCATGTTATAGCATTTACTTACTCAAGAGTTTACTTACTAAGAAATAAGCCCAGTTCTGATACATTTTTTCATGGTTTGATTTTATTGGTTGCACTATATTTCAGAATATTTACTTGTTCAAGGTGACGCACATTCAACAAGGAAGTGTATAAAAAAATAACTCATACTTCTAAGGTAATATTGTACAGCACTATAACAAAAATTGACTATAAAACAAAACTTGAAGAGCTCTATAGATTTAAAAAAATGCATTATTGCACAATCAATACACCAATATGGATTATATTACACATTTAGATTGATTCTAAATCGTCCCACCAATGTATTACATGTGTCAGGAGACAGTGAGACACTTTAAACCATCTTCACAGCATTGTTAGGAGGCTTACTAATATTTAAAGGTAGTCTTAGCATTAAGCTGAATGACTGTAAGGATTTTAACCTGGTATAGCAGGTGCTGTTGCTCCTGTGAGAGGAGTGTTGAAACCAGCGGGCAGACCGTTGTCTTTATTTTTAAAACCCTTGGATTGTGACACCAGATTTAAATAGCCAATGGAGGCAGTGGCGCTGCTTGTTTTTCAGCAGCTTCCTTCCTCTCCAGTCTCTCACATTGCAAAAGCGGGAGAAACACAGGCTGCAAGGGAGCAGTTTATGTCATCCCCTTTTTTGTCAATTTCCTTTTCACTTTTTGCACATGCTAGGGTAAACTCGACTGTGCAACTTTAATAATAAACTGTTGTTAAGTGTTCAACTGAAGCCACAGAGGTCTGGCAGGTTTTGGCCAAAGAGCTTACTGAACTATTGACTTCACTCACAACCTTGTTTTCAGTTCTTGGACCAAAACGTAGGATCCAGCCGGGACTCTTTCACTTATTGTTACATCTACATTGCTTTATATCTGCATAAAATATTAAACATGGCCAGATTTTTTAATTAATAAGGACTTATGCATTCTGGTTTTAAGAATGTCAATGCAGTAGGCTATACATGTCAAAATTATGAAGCTATGCAAATGAGTTAAAATCCTGGAACACAAAATTCAGGAGGACTGCTGTTATCACTACCATTTTCTGTCATTATTACTTATTTCCAAAATCCAAAATAAGTAAATTAAAACAAAGGTTAGAAAACCAGGCCAGCCTAAACTCCTCCCTGTTGTTAAAAAAAAATTACCAGCCTTCCTTTCCCCTTTAAATGAATAACTTCCTGCCTAAAATATTCAAGCAACTAATAAATGGGTTGTGTTCTATTAAAATCCACACTAGAAGTGCAAATCATAGGGGCAGAAGCTGGTGGTAGACGCATTTATAGCTGTTCAAACCATAGTGAACATAAATGTCCTGCCGAATAAAACACGTCCTATTAACATAGGGCAAAGCAAATGCAAACTCTACCGGTCTGTTAACATGAGACGGGGACAAAACTCTAGACAGAAAAGCAGGGTTTAGACTCAGAGAGGCTCTTTTGAACCTTCACCTGCAAAGCATAAGCAGGAAGGACATACAGAAACTGCAGGCAACTCCCCCAACCGCTTGGCTGAAACAATAGCCAGTAACAGTTAGAGATAATAACTTTAAGTCAAAAGAATGAAGTGGTTCAAAGTGGAAAGTGCTTTGAGCATTACATCAAGGTGCCACGATGGTATTGTATGACAGACAGGTGGGGGGAAGACGCTGCGCCCTTTAAAGAATTGAGAGGCCAGGAAATGAGACCTTCAAAACAATTATGGCATACAGAAATTGCAGCCAAGTAAACCTTAAGCATGGACTCCTACTTGCCTGCATCAAGCAGCTCCTTTAGGAAACATTATGACTGTTATTGGGCATGAAATAGGGTCATAACCAAGACTCATACCCCAAGATTGAAACACCTGCCAGGTAGGTGTATTGAGACAGTGTAGATGGAGACAGCATCTGACAGCTCTATTGCTGACGATCTGTCCCTCTCAGGGGCCAGACTCAGAGCTGGAGCACAACTGAGACAGGACTCTCTCCAAGTAAGCCTGTAGAAGTGGAACTGGTGGGAAGGCATACAGCAGCCATGGGGCCACTGGTAAGCCAGTGCGTCCACTCCCATAGCCGGTGCTGGTGTTGGGCCTGGTGCTTGGCTGGGGAACAAGCGAAACCGTTTACAAATCAGCCTGCATGTCCACTGGTTTGAGAACTGAACACATACGTAACTGGATGTGGGCGTTCCAAAGAAACAAACGACACAGAAGTCGAGAAACACACGGCAACCAAAAACCACCACCATTGCGGATTGTGTCCTTAATTTGCAAGCTTTACTGCTGGCTTTGAAAACCTATTTAACAATCCAAATTCAATTCATTCAGTGTCTACACACAGCACAAATACGTTGTAAAAAAACAAAAAAAAAACGAGATCACATGTAGAAGCAGAAGCGAAAACAGCTATACTACTGTGCGAAGCTAACTAAGCCTTTTATTTGTTTATAATTTGATGCACAATAATAAGTGAATTTGGCAAGATAAAAAAAAATGGAGGTGAATTTAAAACAAACTGAAACCTTTGTCTAAATTAAATATAAAAATAAGATATCCATGTGACATTATCCTAAAGGTTGAGATATTTGAAATTATTTAATTTAATTTTGAATAAGAATGTTTCTTTACTGATGTTTCTATCAATGTAGCCTAGGCTATTTATTTATTATTGCACAAGAATCTGCGTTGTTGTGCACGGTATAGGAGCCCAGTTCTGAAAATGCAGTTCCTTTAAAGTGAATATATTTTACATTTAGTTTTCATTAAGGACACAATGCGTTGACTTTCTTAATTTTTACATATGAATGGGCGTCATTGCACACGGTATATAAGGCCAGTTAAAAGACTGAGCCCTTTTTCATACATTTATGGGTCTAAAACGCTTAATATGGCTTAAATGTACTTAAAACATACAATATGTAATATATAGTATTTCTTTAAACACCCAATCTTTTGTATATAGTACTAGTAGGTGTTGGTCTTGTCCTTTTCAGTACAGTATGCCCTGTTATGCTCTTTCAACATTAAGCGCAATTCACATTAAAATGTATTATATGCAGGGCTTATTGCCATTATTATATTTTTGATATTAGTACAAATTTGCAATCTTTTATTAATAGCATTAGGAAGTGCTTGACTGTAAAGACACCTATTGCATAAAATGTGTCTAATTCAACTTAGGTGATCTGAAATTGTATAATATTAATTGATTATAATATTCAACAAAAACTAAATTTTGTCTCGTTGATATGAATCTGGAAGCAGAACGCAGATGTACATTGCGTTTGAATTTTGAGCCGCAGTTTCTTGAATTGGTGAGAGAAAATGAATGCCAAATCTCATTGAAATTTCACATTTTTGTCAAGTCATGTTCAAATGTTGCATTTATAATTGACTGTCATTAGAATCATGAAATAAAAGCATTTCCCAAAGCTTTTCTGGTTTATTAATAGTGTTGCCATTTCTGTTGTCAAGTGGCCACAAAAAAAGAAACTGGTTGGATGTCATGGTGGAGTGGAGTGCAACAGTATTATCGAGTACAATTTGCTAAAAACAAATCAATAATAACCAATACTAAGCTTGAATGCTTTTGTACTGAATTTTGAATAGTTTAATATATTGTATTCTAAATAAAGATGATTATCATTTCACATTTGAAGTCTCCCATATAATGTTTGCTAAAGATGACCATAGTATTTCATATGCTAAACCATTGTATGCAGTATGGTACATCTGTGGTGCATTTATATGGCAGATTAATACAGTACCATATACACTCATCTAAAGGATTATTAGGAACACCTGTTCAATTTCTCATTAATGCAATTTTCTAATCAACCAATCACATGGCAGTTGCTTCAATGCATTTAGGGGTGTGGTCCTGGTCAAGACAATCTCCTGAACTCCAAACTGAATGTCTGAATGGCAAAGAAAGGTGATTTAAGCAATTTTGAGCGTGGCATGGTTGTTGGTGCCAGACGGGCCGGTCTGAGTATTTCACAATCTGCTCAGTTACTGGGATTTTCACGCACAACCATTTCTAGGGTTTCCAAAGAATAGTGTGAAAAGGGAAAAACATCCAGTATGCGGCAGTCCTGTGGGCGAAAATGCCTTGTTGATGCTAGAGGTCAGAGGAGAATGGGCCGACTGATTCAAGCTGATAGGAGAGCAACTTTGACTGAAATAACCACTCGTTACAACCGAGGTATACAGCAAAGCATTTGTGAAGCCACAACACGTACAACCTTGAGGCGGATGGGCTACAACAGCAGAAGACCCCACCGGGTACCACTCATCTCCACTACAAATTGGAAAAAGAGGCTACAATTTGCACAAGCTCACCAAAATTGGACAGTTGAAGACTGGAAAAATGTTGCCTGGTCTGATGAGTCTCGATTTCCGTCGAGACATTCAGATGGTAGAGTCAGAATTTGGCGTAAACAGAATGAGAACATGGATCCATCATGCCTTGTTACCACTGTGCAGGCTGGTGGTGGTGGTGTAATGGTGTGGGGGATGTTTTCTTGGCACACTTTAGGCCCCTTAGTGCCAATTGGGCATCGTTTAAATGCCACGGCCTACCTGAGCATTGTTTCTGACCATGTCCATCCCTTTATGACCACCATGTACCCATCCTCTGATGGCTACTTCCAGCAGGATAAAGCACCATGTCACAAAGGTCGAATCATTTCCAATTGGTTTCTTGAACATGACAATGAGTTCACTGTACTAAACTGGCCCCCACAGTCACCAGATCTCAACCCAATAGAGCATCTTTGGGATGTGGTGGAACGGGAGCTTCGTGCCCTGGATGTGCATCCCACAAATCTCCATCAACTGCAAGATGCTATCCTATCAATATGGGCCAACATTTCAAAAGAATGCTTTCAGCACCTTGTTGAATCAATGCCACGTAGAATTAAGGCAGTTCTGAAGGCGAAAGGGGGTCAAACACAGTATTAGTATGGTGTTCCTAATAATCCTTTAGGTGAGTGTATACTGCATAACACAAGGTAGTAAAACCTGATAAATTACTATATTATCATCGCTTACAACAGTACACACAATACCCACCTTAGTCAAACCTTATTAAGGTAGTAAACACAGTATCCACTTTAATAAACTCTAAGTTAATGCAGTGACTCACCTTACTTTAATACACTCACTTAGTAAGTCTTAATACATTATTGTATTACCATGTGTACTATAGTATACATAGAACCCACTATTGTAAATTGTTTTAATTTCTAGAACAACTTATTTGCTATAGTATACACTTTATACACCACCGAAAAGCTTGTAATAAATTACAACAAAAATAAGTAAATAATTGAATAATTATTAGTGTTTTTAAACCTTTAAACTTGTCTGCTCTGCAGTATTCCAGAGCGTCAGAGATTTTATAATGTTAAAGGAAGAGATTAGTGGTAATAAAATAATGGCATTTGTACAATTATCTTGGAGCTGCACCGTCCTCAAGCCATAAACACATATCCTGCTATTACTGATAATACAACTAGTAACAACAACTACTACTACTACTAATATTAATGCATGACAAACACAAACATGTTTACATATGATCTCTCTGCCAATCTTCTGTGTCTGCATATATATGTATACATTGATAAATAGCTGATATACAAAAACTTGACATTACCATTATCGTTTAATGTTAAGAATCTAAATCCTGCATTATGTTTGACAAATCCTCTCTAAAATGGTACTGATATTACAAAATATAGTACTTTGAAGTAATTAAAGTCATGATATCTTGATGAAAGCAGAATTAAAAACCGTGTTCTTCAAGTTACGATGTTCCTACAGAAACAAATGAGTGTTGTCGTAGTGAATATGGACATGAATCAGCTGGCAGTTAAAATCTAGGAGCCGACTAAAAATAGCTTCACTTCCAACTATCCAACTATTTATGTTGTAACATTAATATATAATTCTTCCCCTAGGTACACCACACAATTTTAATTTTCTATTTGTAGTCTATATCACAGTCATAAATTTAATCATATTCTTGTTTGTTTGTTCATTGTAAAGAAGGGTTTACCTCCAGTTATTGCGAGTGGGAGTGGAAGGGGAGTAGAGAGGAGGCAGAGTTAGAAGACTAACTCTGCCTCCTCTCCACTGCCCTTCCTCCAGAGCCGCTCCTTCTCATCCCTGGCCTCTAAGTGGTGGAACGACCTTCCCAATGAAGTCAAAACAGCAGAGTCCTTGACCTCCTTCCGGCGCTTACTCAAAACACATCTTTTCAGACAGTACTTTAGTAATTTAGTCCTTTACTCTCCTGTAAGATAGCACTCTACAACATTTTATCATGCTTCTTGCCTTGCGTTACTAGTACTTGTATTATTTTGATTTCCCCTATGCTCTCTTTCCCTCGGCTGTGACCTAACATCTTGTCTGCACTCAGCTTTTACAATGCAGGATGTAAGACCTCATATTGTATTCACTTGTGTAAACTGGAATTTGTAGAATATATTATGCTTTGAATTGCACTGTATTATGTAAATTTGAATATGTCATGTTTTATGCCTTGTACTGAACTGTATCATTGCACTTTGTATTGCACAAATATTGCATATTTTGTAAATCGCCCTGGCTAAGGGCGTCTGCCAAGAAATAAATAATAATAAGAATAATCATTATAAATGTTTTGCAAGTAAGAGAGTTCTCTGCCCTGATGTTTCCAATTCTTATTGCGTTTGTTCATAGTATTGCCACCTACCATGGTTCTCTGGAAACGGTTGTTGTATACTGGAAGATACAGTGGGGGAAAAAAGTATTTGATCCCCTGCTGATTTTGTACGTTTGCACACTGACAAAGAAAATATCAGTCTATAATTTTAATGGTTGGTGTATTTTAACAGTGAGAGACAGAATAACAACAAGAAAATTCAGAAAAACGCATTTCAAAAAAGTTATACATTGATTTGCATGTTAATGAGGGAAATAAGTATTTGACCCCTTCGACTTAGTACTTGGTGGCAAAACCCTTGTTGGCAATCACAGAGGTCAGACGTTTCTTGTAGTTGGCCACCAGGTTTGCACACATCTCAGGAGGGATTTTGTCCCACTCCTCTTTGCAGATCCTCTCCAAGTCATTAAGGTTTCGAGGCTGACGTTTAGCAACTCGAACCTTCAGCTCCCTCCACAGATTTTCTATGGGATTATGGTCTGGAGACTGGCTAGGCCACTCCAGGACCTTAATGTGCTTCTTCTTGAGCCACTCCTTTGTTGCCTTGGCTGTGTTTTGGGTCATTGTCATGCTGGAATACCCATCCACAACCCATTTTCAATGCCCTGGCTGAGGGAAGGAGGTTCTCACCCAAGATTTGATGGTACATGGCCCCGTCCATCGTCCCTTTGATGCGGTGCAGTTGTCCTGTCCCCTTAGCAGAAAAACACCCCCAAAGCATAATGTTTCCACCTCCATGTTTGACGGTGGGGATGGTGTTCTTGGGGTCATTCCTCCTCCTCCAAACACAGCGAGTTGAGTTGATGCCAAAGAGCTTGATTTTGGTCTCATCTGATCACAACACTTTCACCCAGTTCTCCTCTGAATCATTCAGATGTTGGCAAACTTCAGACGGGCCTGTACATGTGCTTTCTTGAGCAGGGGGACTTGCGGGCGCTGCAGGATTTCAGTCCTTCACGGTGTAGTGTGTTACCAATTGTTTTCTTGGTGATTATGGTCCCAGCTGCCTTGAGATCATTAACAAGATCCTCCCGTGTAGTTCTGGGCTGATTCCTCACCGTTCTCATGATCATTGAAACTCCACGAGGTGAGATCTTGCATGGAGCCCCAGACCGAGGGAGACTGACAGTTATTTTGTGTTTCTTCCATTTGCGAATAATCGCACCAACTGTTGTCACCTTCTCACCAAGCTGCTTGGCGATGGTCTTGTAGCCCATTCCAGCCTTGTGTAGGTCTACAATCTTGTCCCTGACATCCTTGGACAGCTCTTTGGTCTTGGCCATGGTGGAGAGTTTGGAATCTGATTGATTGATTGCTTCTGGCTCCCAGGTGTCTTTTATACAGGTAACGAGCTGAGATTAGGAGCACTCCCTTTAAGAGAGCCAGAAATCTTGCTGATTGATAGGGGATCAAATACTTATTTCTCTCATTAACATGCAAATCAATTTATAACTTTTTTGAAATGCGTTTTTCTGGATTTTGCTCTTATTCTGTCTCTCACTGTTAAAATACACCTACCATTAAAATTATACACTGATCATTTCTTTGTCAGTGGGCAAACGTACAAAATCAGCAGGGGATCAAATACTTTTTTCCCTCACTGTAGGCATGGAACATCTGTACAAATACAGATGTTTATTTCCTGTCCATGGCTGTAATTCTTAAACAAAAATGTATGATTCCCAGGAATTATATTATTATTTCAAAATATTTATTTTCTCCAGAATTATGTTGTTCTGTTTTAAAACAATAATAAAAGAACTGTAATCTGAATATGCAATGTATATATGGTTTTTGTATAATTTGTACTACCCTGTGTTACTTGTCCTTTAAGGTGCCACCATGTAAAGATTTGTAATTTTCCATAAGCAGGTGGGTTAAAATGCTGTTGTAATCTGGCCCTCAGTCAAGAATACAGCATTCTGACACAATCAGTTTAGTGCCGAGAGTTTGGAGAAGATTTAGTGTAATTTGAGCAATCCCACAGTGCAGCTTTATTCGCCAGATGCAGAACATACTGTATTAGAACACACATCTCATATTAATATTCCTGCTTCTCAAGCTACTCTATAATATTGTGAGTTTGCACCCAGGAGGCAGGAGGCAGAAACAGAAGTAGGGAAAATAAAACACTTTAATAATAGCCTGGATCCCTTTGGCGGGGAGAGCTCACCCTATCACAATATATGGGCAGATGACAGATAAGATTTTCAAAAATGAAAACAAGTATTGTAATAACAATGTTTTCAAGTAGAAAGTGTGGTTTTATATTAAAGCTATACTTTTTTTTTTTTTTAATCAGATCTTGTTGACATTATTTAAACATTTTTGTTTTTTGCTCGATACTTAAGTGTTCTTCAGTGTAACCACAACCTTTTTGAGAATAATTATTTGATTGTACACTTGCCATATACATGTATATTATACCTATATTATATATATATTATGTTTGTATATTAATATACTTAACCTGTGAAATAGAAAAAAATAAGTTATACCATATTTGTATCTCCTTCAAATAAGACAATTGTTTTATTTGTGTGGAAATGCAACCATTTTAGAACAAATGTTCCTTTAAAACAAGGAAAATACTGCTTACACTGCATGACCATGTTTGCTTCAATTGTCATACTCAAACTAGTGATTTCAATTAAATACAAACAGAAGAGTATATGTTTCAAAATAGGTTGAAGATCAGAGCAAAACGGCTACTGCTCACCATGCTGATGTGATTCAGAGTGTGGCAGATACCTCATGTCCTGATGCAATACATGCTACACTTGTGTACTGTAGCCTGCTTTCAACTTCTTCTGAAGCGAAATGCCTGGATCTTAATGTTAATGGTGAAGATGTAGTTTCGGATTCATGTGGATAACTGCCTGATGGTTCTAGTTAAAGTGGTGATTTTCTATGGAGTCTTTGTTCTGGTTTAACTCTTATACCAGCTCTGATAAGCTGACATTTTTATTTGTAAAATGGTCACCTCAAAACAAGCTGTCAATTAGATATAGAATGGTCAAAACTACAAGGCATATACATTAGGGCTGTGTGATTTGACGATATATATCGTGTTGACGATAGAAAAATTTCTATCGTTTCATATTCTGCTGAATCGTTTATTTCGTTGACGCAAATCCCACTCTTTACGGCAATATTTTTCGTCAATTTGATGACGCTTTGCGTTCTCCCCGGTTCTTCCACACGTGCCGGATGCAGGTGAGAAATATGAGAGTGAACTGACACAAAATAACCAACATAACCAAAAGACACTTTAATGCGCAAGCGCACATGTTCCGCCCCGCTCTCATCGCTGGGCTGAACTCGATCTGCAAGCAGCACCCCCGACAATACGCCATCGCACCCCCACCCCCACTAATTTAGATGTATAAAATTAAAGAATAATAAAGTTTGTTTGCATTTTAATAATTTGGAAAGCAATGTAAACAGATGCAGAAAGTTTAATTTTCTTTTTATTAAGATGGTGAAGTGGTACAACAGTTTTTATTAATAATAATAATAATAATAATATTATATATAGTTGTGCAGTGTGTGGACTGGTGACACAAGGGAGGTATGTCAGCCAATGCCAGTCGAAAGTCCTATTCCCCTTATGAGGCCTGCAGTACCAGTATAACTCTGGTCTGCAGAAAGTCACCTGCCCAATCATAGATATCGCAACTCACATGGGCATGCACAGATAGAGATATCCATAGTTTATAACTGTGAGCAAATGTGAAACTATACACTACAACAAGTATTATAGATAAAGAGAGATAAAGATATATTGGCTGAGGTACTATTATCCATAGTTTGGAACTGGGTGTGACTTTGAAATCATATGGTACTCCAGGGAATTTACTATATATACATATACACACACACACACACACACACACACACACACATATATATATAAAGCATTGTTCTACAAAGTACAGTATATGGTTTGAGATATGTGAAGGATTTTATTATGCTTGAGCACTAAGCACATTGAACTAAGAATTAAATAAAAGGTGTTTGTGATCTGATTTGTAATTGACCTTTCGCAAAAGCCCCACCCACCTTAGTTACCGTTGCTATGCCCGTCAAGCTGCGCTGCTCTGTAAGCGGTAACTACTGTTAACTACGCCAGCCGAGCATGGAGGGGAAAAGCAGCACGTTACCGCTCTGTGTAAGCGATTCTTTCTGGAGTAATACCTCCGTGATATCCTTCCAGATCGAAGCAAAAGGGATTGTGATATGCAGTGGAAGGATATGTTCAGAATAAAATCTTCTGTAAGTCAGCATCATCCTATCAACCTCAGCAGAAAGTCACCTGTTAAAATTAAGCCAACGAGCAGCGGCATGTCCAGAAAATGTTCAACGGGGTGGCCGAGTGGGGGCACAGGGCAAACTGAGGGGGCCATCCCATCAGCACCGCTCTGATGGAGTGTTGTTTACACTAGCAGGTGGGGGGGGTCTGGGGGGTGGCTGTTTTGTTCTCGCTGGCGGGGGGGCTGACGGTGTTCATAGGAGGGGCGTTGGGGGGGAGCAGCCTCTTTTCAGGGGGGCTTGGCCACCTCAGCCCCCCCCCCAGATACGCCCCTGCCTACGAGTGCCCCGGCGAGCTAATTTTACAGGTAGCTCGCTATCTACCTAACGTTAGTAGTAGCAATTTAGTCGTATTAATGGTCACATTAGCACTAATAACTATAATGTCAGCGTTAGTTAACACTGTTGGAATAATTATGTATAAATGTTGACAAAAGCAAAGATATCCCCCCTCTAAACTTCAGCATTTCACCATCGTGAGCCTGAATAACGAGAGCTTGACGGACCTTCTTCAAGCAGTGACCGGTTGCTAAGGTAGGATTGGACAAGGACCATTTGGGGGCGGGGCTTTGTGAAAGGTCAATTACAGAATACTGCAGTAGTGCTACACTGGCGATATTTTTTTGTGTTATTAAAAGAGAAAGGGGCTCCATACTAAAAATGAACAGGTGATGTATTCCAGCTGTAATTAAATTTGATGTGCTTCAGTTGAGATGTGGTTGATGCACTGAATCAATGGGGGAAAACAGACAATCTTAGCAAATGGGCACAAATGCAAGGCACCATGTCTTGCCACTTCCTCTATGTGCTTCCTGGAAACAAGATCAGAATAGGCAGTCTTCTTGGAATAGTTACTCAGCTTGAGAGAGAACAAATCTAACCATAAAAAGCACAAGTAAGAGATGCACAACACAAGAGAAGATAGGAGACAAGTAACTGAAACAATAAGGAAACTGCTGTTGTAAGAACTTAAAATTATGAACTACAGGAAATAAAATACAGGAAATCACAGAGTCAAAGACAATGAAATAATTGAATTGAGCAAAGGCAAGCAACAATATCCACCTGGTGTTCTGCACACAAATGGGTAGAATTCATTTTGCACAGCTTGCGATTTATCATTGGGCCACACTCAAAAGTCAACAATAGGCTGGTATTTATTATATGAAAAAAGTAGAAAACAAAAGCCTGAAAGCTATGAGATGGTGTCCTCTAGTAAAAAAACATAAGGGAAAATAAAAATGTGAACATCGACAAGACATTATTGTCTGACAGATGCATTTGTTTCTGCTAGTACTCCCATAGAAAACCCTGAAAATCCTAAATTGCGTGCATTTCTAAACAAACATGTAATAAATGCAGAAGCAATTCCTAATGCTGGTCAACCAAGAAGAGAATATCTACCCCAAATGATTGATTTGCACAAGACAGGAATTGTAGGACTGGTAAAGATGTCTGACAGTGTAGTTACTGACGAGTCTACAGATGCAAAATTATGCTTGTTCCCCAAGAGCTATTGAATACCTCTAAAGTGAAAGTAATATTAGTGGAAACAGTTAATCTGCACTCACATGTTTAATCACATTTGAAATTAATTGCAATAATATGACTGGATTTGTCTTTGATAATACCAGTTACATGATCAAGACATAGTGACATTCTTCATGGATTACCAAATTTCAATAAATTTCACATTTAATGCCAAATGGCATTTAAAGAATGAATAAAGTGCAGCCTATGAAAGCAGGTTGCATAAAACACAGGGTCCTAGTTAGAGTAGACCAAACAGCAGTTTAGCCCATCCTGAATATAGACCTTTTAAGTTTGCTAAAGGTACCAGAAATACATATCTACAGGAGAGAGAATTCCACTTAAAAGTAAAAAAAAAATTTTAACTTGCTGGGTATGTTAATTAATTAAAGACCATTCCCTTTATCAATCTGTACATTCACTGCATGGAGGGAGGACCTGTGTGACCCTTTGATGTTTATAGATTTGTATAGGCCTTTCTAAGTAACAACTAAGTAGCAAGAAATAACTTCAGAAACATGCTGTCAGAGCTGCTAGAGAGGAACTGACATAGGGAAGTACAAGCTTCTCCAGGGAGTGGGATCAAGTCACAACATTTGTGGGGCCTTGTCGGGATGTCTTTTTGCTGAAACAGGTACATTATGTGGTAAACCGCAGTGAAACACTCAATGGGAGTAGTATGGGATATGATATAGTTGGGGTTATGGTTAGGGTTACAGTCTTCCAGAGTTAGTGAGAGAGAATGACACCAAGATATTTTACCGACCATAAAGCAGCGGTTCTCAAACTTTTCAGGTTGTACCGACTTTTATCCCTTCACACATACACACACACAAAGAAATAATCATAAAAACAAATAAACAGGAGCTTAAAATAAAAATGTTGACAGTGAAAGTTACTCACTTTGTTAATGCAACAGATTTGTTTTGAGAGCACAGCTGTCCCATTCTGGACGTGAAGTTTGAAACTTATATGGGGATAATTTTACACTTGGGGCCTGTTCGGGTTAGTTTCAGGATAACTTGGCATAAACCTGGGATTTTCCGTTCTCCAAAGTGAGTTTAAAGTACAGCCAGCTATGTTACCAGGGTAACATGTGCAGCATCTCAAACCTGCTCCTTGGCAGGTTAACTCGACTAGCTGGCTAAGAAACTGAAGCACCTGAAGATTGGATTGTTGTTTATTTGTTATGTAAGTGAGAACCGGAAGGAATTAGCGCATCCATTGTAAATCTGGAGAATACTGGGGACTCCCTGGTCACTAATAGTCAGAAATCATAGTAGGGTTGAGGGAAAAGGCTGTCCAGAAAGATTGGTCACATAACAAATCCAAAAGGGAGTTTTCGGTCTTCGAGATTCAGATACAATTCCAAAAGTGGGCATGGAGACCAGGGAGATGACAAGCGATTATTATTTAAAACTGACTATTTCTTCCTGCTCCTCCCCAAATGTATATACCCTCCAGATTGAGAACCCTGGCCCTAAAATGCTCGATTATTATTATTATTTGTTATTATACACAAAATGTATATCTTAGTCATGTCAGTTCCATCCTTTCTTGTTTGTTCGCTGTAAAGCATGCATTATCAAAGGTAGGTAGATTTTAATTTATAATTTCCCAGCTGGCTAGTTTCTGATCGGTAACTTGAAGTCATGAAAAAAACTGTGTAATGAATTGTTATAGTTTAAATTTTCTCTATTGTTTAAATGTGTGAAATCTGTTTTTCTGTTAACAAACAGATGGTATTTTGCTTAATTCAAAATGTCCACCTTCTGACCTTTAACTTGCTGGGTAATTTAATATTAAGTGTCTAATTATTACATAATAAAGATTATTTCATTAACAAGTCGCTGTCACAGAGAATTCCACATGAAGCATATTTTATTCAACCTGATGTAGAGACATGTATTAGGATGTTGTTTTCAGTACTCCAAAGTGTAGACAATTGACATGAAGAGAAAAACACGTGTACTATGTGAAGTATATAGCTATCTATTATTAAATAGTAAGATTTACAATCCATTTAATGCCATATTTCATTTTACTTTTTTATTATTATTACGTAAATGGGAATCCGGTATTTTTCACTTCAGGTACTCAGATTCCAGAATTTCTACTTGGGCCAACCTCAAATAAACACAAAACCGACCCAGTCCTACTCCTCCTTCTACTAGTTTCACATCAACAATAGATGTATTCCACAATGTGAAAGTCCAATCACTAGGGTGTTTTGGAGAATGCCTGCACTTCCACAAAACCTAATATTACAAGAAATGATTTATTAAGCAAAGTTTACATTTTTTTAAATGTGTGGTGCAGAGACAAACGACACAAGCAGCACACAATTCAATGATTTAACATGCAGAACCACATGGCAGAAGTGTGACCTGTGCACAGTTCACAGGTACTGGATGATATGATCTTGTGGCATGATTGACACCTTGTGTAGCTGCGGTCACGCAATCTCCTTATCTCAAAAATCTACACTTCCTCACTCTGAAAGTGTAGCTTATGTCTGAACGGCAGCCAGGCCACAGTCACACAGTAATAAATCTATGTTGGTTAAAAATCATTGGCAATGAATTTCATCGTTGATTAGTTGGGTCTATCTGGGGTGTGGCTACTAAATACAAAAATGTAAAAGATGGTGGAGGCTGCAGCTACACCCGTGGAAAGCTGTGTAAGTCTTATTATATCCACATGCTACACTCAAGCAAGAGTCAAACAAGCAGTACAGTACATACAGACAAAACAAAGTAAACAAGAAAACAAGCAAGATAGCCTTTTTTATTGCTTACTCCCCTTTATTGGCTAAGAGGATTTTAAAAATTGCAAGTAACAAAGGTAACAAAGTAACATTTCTTTAAACTATCATGTGTAGGGGCACTTCTCAGAGCCTCTGGAAGTGCGTTGTACAGCCATGGCGCAGTGCTGCAGAAGGCTCGGACTATTTGATCAAATGAGTGCCATAAATATTGAATTAAAAATATAAATATTGGAAACGAAAAAATAAATGGAAAACGTTTGACTTTCGTTTTGACTTTGCAAAGGTGCTGCTGAAGCAATAAGCTTTTACAAAAATGTAAAAAAAGAAAAAAGTATCGCACACAAACTACACCTCACTATAAAGACACAAACTGAGTGCATGTTTCAATGTTAAACTATTTATTTTAAAATGCACACTAACCCTTTACTGTAAATTTGCAGGTCATTTCTAACAGTATTCTACTGTATTTTCATAAAACAGTAACATGCTGTATCTTTAACAGAATGGTTGTAAATATACAGCAGATTTCAGTTTTCAGCCCGTTTCATTCGTAATACAGTGTCATACTGTAGAGACATTGCATTCTGGGATTTATTTATTTATTAAGTCTAGCTAACTAGCAAATACTAACTTCTACATTTTATACAAAGTGTTTTATGTCTACTCTTCAGGGATTCATGAGATGATGGGAACAGCAGTAATTACACTTCTTTACAGCTCTGGTTTACTTAAATATCTTTGTGTTCCTCACAGTAAGTAAGTAAAATGAATAAATATGTTGATTAACTTTTTTTTTTTAAGCAGATCTTCATTCTCAGCATAGAAAACTTAACATTATTGCTCCCCCTATAAGATGGTCAGAACAAATGTATGAGCTAAAGATTAATACACCACTATGGAGAAGATTCAAAACATATATGATATTGTATTTAATTAAATAGTCATCATTAATCAGTAATCCTACTTTTACTTGACATGGGTAGACAATACAAGTATGCCAGTTGCCAAACTGAACACAAAATATCACATTTGCATAATAATGGTTATTTGGCAGCATCCACTTTTTGAGGAGCTGATATGATATCATTAACATAAACTGGAAAAATATTATTTTATTTGTATTCACTCCAATGCAAGTCTGAGACCAAGACATTAAGTAAAAATAAAAAGCCTGAAATTCCCACATCTGTGCGTGACATTGCTGTGGAGGAAGTAAAGGCAAACTAAATCAACTGTGACCGCAGCTCTGTGGAGATCCGTCTGATTCCACCAATACCACACACCCAGCGCAGCACAGAGCATCACAGCGCAGCACCGGGCAAGAGAGGGAAGCCCAGGAATCACACCATTTTCTCAAGCATGTTGCCCCCATCCCATGCAAATAATGAAACCTACAAAACGTAGTTTGGGACTCCACCGATTGCAGTAATCCATACCCACAAAGACATCACAATGATTGCATGTGACAAGAGTTATTAAGGCTACACTATACATGCCGTGGGAGAGGGGGGAAATCCTCACCACAAAATTTTCATAACTTGTTTTTGGTGTGGGCAGGGGGGAGGCATGTGCTGTACATTCAATTAATATAATGTGTCTTTGAAACTCATTATTTATCCTATATTGCCATATTTGTATTTATCCTACTTTCTCCCATTAAAAAGTCATCACCCTAAAATAATTATGTTAACAGTTCTCTTTTCCAGTGCAAAATGTGATCCACTTTGTCTGTCCCTATATGTTCAGGTCCCAATATGTTCCAAAACCATGTGTAATTGAAAAACATTAACTTTTTATCTTCTCCACACATATGTTGCTTGGTACTTGGTTTTTTTTTTCCTCTCAAGCAAGTTTTTTGAGATGGGTTGAATACAACTGTTCATTAGCAGTTCTAGAGTTATGTTCACCTGATTATTCTGCCCATGACTTGAACTGAACTGGGTCCAAGAAACACACCTACTTACTTACAGGAACTAAACTTAATTTGGACACAAATTACAGATTATTATTACTTTTCCCCTAAATGAAATGTTTCACAAAAACATTACCATATGCAATATTATGCCGCTGAGCCTGATAGATTGGGAATAATGAATCTTAATGAGAAAAATCGAGTGATCTTACAATATCTTAATTGAACCAGATTTATGTCAGTGTAGTTGTTACTATACTGGGTCCTGATTTACAAAGATTATAGTGATATTTATATAAATCTGTACTGCATGATCACTATACAAGTACAGGTCAGGTGTAGTCACTGCACAGGTGTGTTAGTGCCATTTTTGATGACCTATTTAAAAATATGATTATATATAAGTAGTGGTATTAACAATAATCACAATACATTACAAAATAATTTCTATGCTATGTGTATTCATTTTAGGAGTAAATGAAAACAGTCTAATAATGTGTGGTCTGTGCATCTAAAAAATAATTGTAATAAATTCCATTATCTACAGTTAAAGTCCTTATATTTTAGTTTGTAAATGTTAAACTATTATAAAGGGCCCAGGAAACCAGTGCAATGACAGCAATGCAGAGTTGTACTTGAAGCTTTCTGAACAAGTTGAACAATGGAGACAATTATAAAACAAATGAAAACAGGTTTAACGTATATAGTGTCATGCATGTTAGTATGCCCAGTTAGTATGTATAAAGGTTATGGTTAGAATAAAATAAAATAAATATAATAAAATAGTGGTATTCACCCCTCAAGGACTTTTTCACATTTTGTTATATTACAATCTGGAATGAAAATGGATTTAATTGTCATATTTTGTGTAGATCAGTGACTTAAAATCCCAATTAAATCTATTTTCGTTACACAGTGTAACACCACAAATGGAGGGTGAATACATTGTGTATATGTGCCAAACATTGGGCTTACTTTTAAGAACTTATTTTTCAGTGCATTGTCAAATGACAAGAGCATTTAAAAAAAAAAATCATATAATTTCCATATAAAAATATAGTAAAATGAGTCGTTTCTAGATGAAGAGGGAAACTTCACTTTTTGGGTCACTTGTCATATAAATATATACGCCGGATCCGTCCCTTCCTCACCGACTACTCGACTCAGCTACTCGTCCAGTCACTGGTCCTCTCCCGCCTGGACTACTGCAACTCCCTCCAGGCCGGCCCGCCTGCATCCACTACCCGCCGCTCCAGCTCATCCAGAACTCTGCGGCTCGTCTGATATTCTCTCTGCCACGATTCGCACACGCTACTCCACTGCTCCGCTCCCTCCACTGGCTCCCGATAGCGGCACGCATTCAGTTCAAAACATTGACCCTCACCTACCGCTGTCTTGACCACACTGCGCCAAGCATCCTTCAGACACTCGTCTCTCCATCCCCTCCAGACCACTGCGCTCCTCCAGTGCCAGAAGACTAACTCTGCCTCCTCTCCACTCTCCTTCCTCCAGAGCCGCTCCTTCTCATCCCTGACTCCTAAGTGGTGGAACGACCTGCCCACCGAAGTCAAGACAGCAGAGTCCTTGACCTCATTCCGGCGCTTACTCAAGACGCATCTCTTCCGACAGCACTTGTAATATTAGTCCTTTATCTCTGCTAGATAGCACTTCTCAGTCAAATTCATGGATTATAAATATTATATATAGAGAGAGTATATACACTGTATAGTACTTGTAATACGAGTCCTCTATCCCTGCTAGAGAGCACTTCTCAGTTTTATCATGCTTCTTGTGTTTTCGATTTGTTTTCCTCCTTGCTCCCTTTCCCGTAGCCCTTGACTGTGACCCTACATCTTGACAGCACTTAGCTTTTACCGTCCAGGATGTAGGAAGTCACTTACTGTACTTGTGTTAATTTGTAATATGTATTATTTTGAATTGCTGTTTTAGCTAAATTGAATTTGTAATGATTGATGCCTTAACTGTATTTTTGCACTTTGTTTGCACTTATGTTGTAAGTCGCCCTGAATAAGGGCATCTGCCAAGAAATAATAATAATAATAATAATAATAATAATAATAATAATAATAAATGTGTAAGCAACTTTGTTCAAGAAATTGGTTACACTCCAGCATTATTAAAGCACTAAACCTTTCCTGTTGTGCTAGAATGCAGATCAGACTGAGATTTAAGTGACCTGCTTCTAAGACTGCACTTCATTCCTGCCCATGTAAGTTGGCCATGTATTCCATTTAGTTAATCCACTTATTGGTTAATAATCTCTCAATTCCTTTAATCATTTTATCTCCTTCTTTCCATCAAGGTGCATTGATTAAGCAGCAAAAGCTACAGACTTTTATTTAAAGGGACATGGCTTATTACCAATCAGTCGTATTCAATAGTATTTCTTAGAATGTGTGAATAAATAATTGAAATGTTTCAATTTAGCAGTTGGAACACATTTTGTCAGTTGGTTAACTCTGCCCATCCCAAAGAGACTGATGTTGTATTTTTTGTATTTTTGAACTTTGTATTGTGCTTATATTTCGTAAGTTGCCCTAGATAAGGGCATCTGCTAATAAATACATACATACATACATACATAAATACATAAATAAATAAATAAATAAATAAATAACATCATCTACAGAATTCATTACTGAAAATATATATTTGAGCCTGTCATATTCAATTCAGAAATAATTCTTAAGCTTTTGTGCAAACTTAAATATCTTTGTGTTTTCTGAGCAATTTCTGAGCAATTTCTGGAAGTCTTTTAACACTAGAGTGATTGATGAAATGCACATTACCTTTTGCTGAATACAAGTGATGTATTTGGAATGATATTCAGCAACCGAATACCCAGTGATACAACGAGTTTTGCATGGCTCAAGTGGCAACTTTATGGATAAAGTATAGACTTCTTGTTGGATTGCTTCAGTCAGGTGGTCTTTAAAATGTGTAATGGGTTAATAGGGGAATGGTGGTGGGGAGGGGCACAGAGAGGAGATAAAAGGGATGAGGAAGTGGAAAGAGGGGGCAGTGTATCCAGTTACCCTCTGTGTGTATGATTGTGCATAATAGTTCATAAAGCTACTCTTCAACCTGACATAATGAATTGGTTTTTACTCCTTGGAAATCCCCGCAAATGAGTTGTTTTCTGCTCGGGCAACGTATAAATCTTTTTAATCAGTTGCAATCATCTTATCTGCTTCTTGAAAAATAATTTTACATTTTTCTGGCAAGAGGTATATCCGGGCATCACAAGTCAAATATACTTAACTGGCAGTAAGCCTCAAAGAATGTCATATCATGTAACTGGCATTATCAGAAACAAATCCAGTCACATTATTAACATTAACTTCAAATGTATTTGAACATGTCACAATATCCTGTGAGTAATTTTGATTGCAGATTAATCGTATAGGCTAATATTACTTTCACTTCTGACAAAATGTGCAAAACATACTGATCTTTTGTATCATTAGACTAGTTAGTAAGTACATGTACCACATTAGACACTTTTACCAATTCAATCAAGCTGTAGAATGTGCATGTTTGTTGAGAAATGCACGCAGTTTGGGATTAACATTTTCTTCCAATATTAACATACACAAATGCCTCTGTGAAAATTAAAATAGCATCTTTTCAGTATTCAGGACTTTCTTTCCCTTATGTTTTACTGGAGGAGGTTGTTTAATTGCTGTCAGTATTAGCCTTTCATTGCAAAATAAATTAAATGTATCAGTGTACAGAATACCAAGTCTATATTGTTTATTTATTAGCAATGTTTAGGTCTCTCAATGTTCCTTTTAACACATCAGTTTATTCAGTTATCATTTATACTAAGTGTAATTGGTTTTTATTTGGCCAAAGATTGATTTATTAATTGTGAATTAAACTACTATAACTGGAGTGGCTGCAGTGACATCTAGTGGATAGCAGTTGAATTACAATTGGAAAAAGTCAAGTCAAAATGCAGAGCCTAGTTATCAGGTACAACCCAAATGTAAATTTAAAACATTTAGTCTAGCCTTTGAATTCTGAGGCACAGTTAATAGCTTTAGAACATAAAATAATACAAATATAAATTAATTATAATGTAATCAATATTGAATGAAGGCTGCATTTCTAATAGTTACCTACATTATATAATATATCCTTACCATCAGGGGGAGTTAATCTAATGTTGATTTAGTGCATATTATTGATAAAGAATGAAAGAAGGAAGTGAGGTTCAGATCTAGTGGTAGAGAAATAGCCAGCCCACACTTTACACCCTCAGGAATATTAATCCGTTTAATGTCAATCCTCCTGTTATTTTGAACATCTGTTAATAAACTTGACTAACAATTTAAGATAAGTTAATTTCATGTTTCCACACCTACATAGCCTGCAACAAAAAAAAATCGGACGGAGCCATGCTACCGAATTTCAAAAACTTACAAATTTTACTTCAACACTTAATTTCTTCACTATCTCGACGGCAACGTCTCTGTAGAGGACCACTGGGGGGATATTAGAAAAGACATCTAAGCAGTAACAACAACAGAGAATCACACCGGAAATGGAAAATAGTAAATTCAGCAACAAAGAATTTTAACGAAAGGGAAACTGTAATCATAAACTTTCCCCTAAAGAGAAAATATCAGCAATTCATAAAAATAAGTGTAAAACAACACACAATGCTTCAACTCTTTATGAGCCATGTCTTTTTCTTTGCTATGTTCATACGTTAGAAGCTAAATGTTTTGATTTTGTTTGAAATATACTACAAGACAATGTAAGGTTTATATCTTTTACTTTTACTTTAATTGCACAGGGAACATGTATATATATTCCAGATTTTAAAGGTTAACAAAGATATCCAAGTGTTATATGCATTACATTTTACATTACATTATTTGTCATTTAGCAGATGCTCTTACCCAGGGCGACTTACATTTGTACATTTGTAGGTGAAGTACCTTGCTCAAGGATACAACAACATGTGGGATTTGAACCCACAACCTTTGAATCATGAGTCAAGAGCCAAGACTCAAGAGCTACTCCACAGTGCTGCCTGTCTACTCCATAAAGTAATGGACTGTTGCATGGAAATTGAGACCAAAAGTTAAATTAACCAATTAACTTCTTGAAGCATGCGTGCTCATCCACACGCTAAGACTGCAAGGTATGTCTAGATTGTACAATGTAAGTAAAGCTGAATAATACCTTTTGTCTTAGGTATTGGTTTTGGGGATAAATTAGTAGAGATTTGAAAAGGGAATTTGAACTCACAGGTTCTGGTTAGAAGAATCTGCTGCTTGTATACAAAGATAGGTCATGTCCTGCAATACCAACAAAAACATGAGAAAATCAGAAACTAAAATAAACAAGATAAATACATTTTTTTTATTATATAATTACGTATGGTAAGAAAGCCTCAATGTAAATGTTCACCATGAAGAAACTCTGCATCCTAGTGACCAATGTGAAGAATGACATGTAAAATGTATTTAAAATTTGCCATTTCTTGAAGTACATTTAGAAAGTCATTATTAAGAAGGGATGTCTATAAAATCTTAAATAATGTATTTAATAAAAAAAAATAAAAAAAAAAATAATAATAATAATATATATATATATATATATATATATATATATATATATATATATATATATATAATAACAATATTATGTTTTTTTTTATCTAATTGACAAACCTTTTCTGAAACATAATATTAGCAATACCATATGAGGCTTCGGTTGAGGAAACGACTTCCTTATTATATGCTCATTGTCATTCATGCCTCTAGAAAAAAGCAACAGAATATCAGCTTGTGGTCGTTCACAATAGAGGGAGTGACAGTGATGTTTTTACAGCAAATTCTGCCATCCCAATGTTCCTGCATTTCTTGGCTAACATTTTCAACTGTAATGATTGGTTGTGCAATCAATGTCAGTAAAGGGTTTCAATCTGCTGGTTAAATTGCCTACACTGGTCTTAAACACAAAACAGTGACACCCATTTCTGATGGGCGGGGGTGTGGGGGGTGGACAAAAAAGCAATACAGATTTGATTTGAATGGGCAAACAAATGGAGTAAACCTAAATTAGGCAGTTGTGTTTGCTTAATTTTTAGTGAAGCAGTATTAAAAACTAAACACCAGATTCAACATACGAGAAATATGTTTTGACACAAAATTACTGCAAAATGTTAGACAGCATTGCACAATGGAAACATGCCATTTTGAGGAAAATACTGTTCAGATTTCACAGATTAGCAATAGTCTTGGACTACTCTAAATAACACTGGGCAATACAGAACTAGTGGTGTTTTACACCAGGACAGTATAACAATGGAAAGCTGTATTTCAATTATGTGCAATTATCTGTTCTGAGTCAGATGCAACTCCCTAGCTATGCTGACAATACATTACATTTTAATTGTGAATATGGTAACAGACATTTCACTCGGTGTTCTCCATCCTCACCTCCATCACAGGTCTGGCGTTGTTGTAAACAGACAGAATTTGCGTAATCCCATTTCTGGCCAAACTGTCACGGTCTTCAGAATCTGCAGAGGGAAAAACAAATATATTTTAAATACCATTTGTGCAAAATTGTGCATCATCTTTAGAGCTATTATAGTTAAAACCTTGATGACACCGAGCTCTCTTTAAATGTCATTATAATACAAGTCTAATTCAGAAAGAATGACTTAATGCTGCTTCAGTTTGATATACACTAGTCTTTCATTGACACACTGTGGTCAAATCCAGTACTGCACCAGCAATGAAGTTTAAAAAGGTGAAATTTTCTACTGAAATTGATTGGCTCCTTATACCACTTTGTTTCCGCTCATATACTATATAACTTAGATGCCCCCAGTTATACTTCAGGAGTTTGGACTACTTTAAGCCTCACTCAACTAAAGGGAACAATGACCTGCACATAGGAAGTGCTCCCCCAACTGGATAGAATGATCTTCTGCAAAGCACGTAATGATGGAGAAGTGCATTTGCTGCTGGATACTTATGCTTGGGAAGGCAGAAGTCATTCATGAGGCTGTTCTCCTCCTGAAACTCAGTTTAATACTCCATAAAGCAATTTGTGTTGCTTTAATACAGGGGTTCCCAATGTCTGGTGATGGAGGGCCAATTTCCTGTGGTTGCATGGGATGGGGGGCCGCAGTAGAAAATTAACCACCGATTTTATTTCCTATACATTTCTGTTAGGGAACATTTATTAACTTTAATTATTGTTTTATTTTTTTTACCTCCAAATTACATATCCAATTTGTAACAGAAAATTGTCATAAAGTGTAAAAATTAAGAAAAGCTTCAGAAAAGGGCTGGCTGAAGGTTGGCTTTGGCGGGCCGCACCAAAAATCCTCGAGGGCCACACTTTGGCAACCCCTGCTTTAATAGCATCTAGAGAAACCAGCAGACTGTTTAGATACAAAACAGACAATGAAAATACAACCCAACCAAAAAACTAACAAACGTGTAATGAGACAACTATACATTTATTTATATTTGCCACATAGCATTTTGCATTTAGGTAAAAATAAAACAATGTATTGTGTCATCTGACCAGAGAACTTCTTGCCAAATCTTTGCTGTGTCTTCCACATGACTTGTGGCAAAATCCAATGGGGATTTGATGTGAAAGAGTTTCAGCAATGGCTTTGCAATCTACTTTATGTAGATCAGTGACACAGAAATCCCAAATAAATATTTTTTTGTTCCAGATTGTAACAACAAAATCTGCAATAGTCCTTGGGGGGTGAATAGAAATTAAATCCACTGAAAGTGTTTTTAGCTAAACTTTTAAATAAGTACAAGCTTGGTGCACTTTCTATTTAGTTATGCATTTATTCATTATTCTCAGACTTGTGTAAAAATATTTCTTGACATTCAGTATTCAGTGGGGTGTGACAAGGAGCAACGGCACAAACAATAAAACAAAAATCACTTCAGTGGAGCAATGAAGCAATACAAATGCTGATCCAAATAGTCACACTTACGGTTTTGTGTGCATGTGGTCTATATGCAGTTTATGTACTGCAGATTCAGAACATCTTGTATAGCAATCATTAGAGCATCTAAAATTAGAACTGAGATGCACGTAATGGATTTTTTTTCACAGAACACTTGACCAAGAGAACTGTGATGGCCAGGAGCATAAGGTTTAATTTACTATCTTGTTTCTGAAGAACTCCACTTGTCAGCAAAATAACTGTTCCTTACATTGACATTTTTATTCTAAAAAGGGCTGTTGTGTTGATCAGACTTTAAACACATAAAAAGCATACATCAGGTACCAACAAAGGAAAAATATTCAATTTACAATAATTTCATCATTCTACCAGTAAACACAGCACACATCTACCCCTATCCCCCCATTACAGCGGTTTGTAATGCTTGTTTTACATGTTTAACAGTCCACTGGCAACTGAAAAGAAGGTGGGAAATCTGAATGGGTTCTGGAGTGTAAAATCTTCAGCTGCTTCAATATGACTATTTTGTAGCAGGTATTTAAAGTGTGCAAATGTTCACATGGATTATATTTAATGTTCATTATTATGCTTGTCCTTTTTGCGTGTGATATTAAAGTCCATAGGCATGAATGAACACTACAAGTAGTCCTACAAGTGATTACCATTTCATGAAGAATGCCCAAAAGTCAGTGGTTTGTAGGGTTGCCACCTTTGAGAAAGGAAAAAAAAAAAAAAAAAGGAACAGGGGGCGGAGGCGGAGTCAAGCTAGGGGGGTCCGGGGGCATGCCCACCCCCGTGAGAAAATTTTAGGGAGAACACATCTGAGAACATAATCCTATTATTTTAAGTAAACATGAGGTCAAAAAGTGTTCCAGTTACAAATATGCCTTTTCATTTTTGCCTTAGGAGAAATATCCCCTGCTGTGGCATCACCAGAATAGATTAGATTCAGGTTAATTCTGTCTATAGCCTACGTGGGAAGGGGGCATAGGGCAGAAAGACAAGCATTCAAAAGTACCTTAAAAGCATTGCAATGCTTTATTAACAAAATGCAAGTAAAATACACAACGTTTGCAAAAACTGCAAGAAAAAAATAATTAATAAGAATGAATTTAACTGTAAACATGTTATTTTCTCACATTTAAAATCATCTTTAAATCATCTGACTGTCCTCATTACTTCTTCCACTTGGCGTTACTCCCTGCAGCCTGGAGCAGTGCCTTGTCTTTTCAAAACAGTTCTGTAGAATTCACCACAGGCCATGTTAAAGTTCAAGATGATAGGAAGCTCTTTTCTTGTGTATAATATCATATTTACACTGAATTCCAATATACATTTAATGTGTGCTTTGAAAGAAATACACATGTAAAACACATGTATGTATTAAGTATTTCCTTGCCAGATGTGCACATACAAATGCATGGAACACATGGAAAGTGTGTTATAATATAATTATAATATAATATAATTTATAATGCAGTCTACATCTAAACAGAAGTGGGGCTAATGCATTGGGACCACGTATGTGCAGATAAATTGAGAATCTTTTAAACTACGGACCAGGGAGGCAGGGAGCTCAATACCAGGAGTATAAGGAACAAGATGTTAGACCTATAAGCCACAGTGTTAGCGGGTGACTATGATGTTGTGGGAGTGACAGAAACATGGCTTACAGAAAATGATGGGGATGGATTGTACAGTGTAATCAGGACTGCATGTAGCAAGGATGTGGCTGTTATAATGGGGGATTTCAATTTCCCAAACTTAGACTGGGAAAGCCCAGTGGGGACTACAGAAGCAGAAATAGAAATGGTTAAGGTGGTAAATGACTGCTTTCTAACTCAATTTGTCAGGGAACCAACCAGAGCGCATGCATTGACTTGATCTTTTCAAATGACCAAGATAGAGTCAGAGGGACAGTAGTTAGAGAACCAATGGCAAACTGTGATCACAATATGGTTAGCTTTGAGGCATACTTAAAAAAAAAAACAAGGACCAAGTCTAAAACAATGATCTACAATTTTAGAAAAGCAAACCTTGAAGAAGAGTTAAGACTGGAGCACACTGGATACAGATTCAGTTGAAAATGGATGGTTATATTTTAAGAATATACTACTTGAGGCTCAGAAGAAATGTGTACCAAAACGTAGCAAATTGAGGACCAAAAACACTGGCCAAAATGGTTTAATAGAGGTATGCAAAAAATATCAAGAGAAATAAAATGTTGTATAGTGCATACAAAAGGGATAGAGATTAAACAAAATACAAAGAATATGTTGAACTGCAAAGAGATCTTAAGAAAGGGATCAGGAACGCAAAGAGGGAAATAGAAAGAAACATAGCTCTTGGAGCTAAAACTAATGCAAAGAGCTTTTTTCAATATTACAACAGCAAGAGGTCAATAAAGGAGGAAGTGAAGGTTCCACACCAAAGACTGATCCTCAAATTGGAAGATTATTAATTAAAGTGGTTTAATTAGGCAGACTGCATGGTCACCTTGTGCCAGGAGGAATTAAGTGCAGCCTTAGAAAGCAGTCTGACAGTTGTTGTTTTTTCTTTTTTCATATACATACAGGGGGGTTTAAACAATGCTTTATACTGCAGATTCATGGATTGGTGTAACATGATGTAAAACATGGGAGCGCAGGTCTTCATAACCCACAGCTCAGGTCATTCCACTGTAAAACACTAAATCAGATTAAATCAAAACTTGGACCCCCCGACTAATAGCAAACTACAAACTTGTATATTATACTAGCAGCTAAGATAGGAGTAGAAGACAGTAGCATCTTACAAAACATGAAGTCACCACTGAGTACATTGCTGTCTGTTAGCAGCTGGGTAATAGTTTTGATTTAATCCCAGCCCTGGTTAATAATTATTATTAACATATCTGGCAGACACAAGGTAACTCACACTGAATAATGAAAAAGACTGATCCTCAAATTGGAAGCTGTAGGCATTCAGGGTAATGCAAGTACATGGATTTTGAACTGGTTGATGTATAGGAAACAGAGGGTGTCGATTAGAGGAGTCGCTTCTAACTGGAGTGAGGTTGTTAGTGGAGTCCCACAGGGATCAGTACTAGGGCCTTTGTTGTTTCTAATCTATATTCATGATCTGGACTCTGGGATAGTTAGCAAACTTGTCAAATTTGCAGATGATACTAAAATAGGTGGCTCAGCAGATACAATCTCGGCAGCACAGGTTATTCAAAGGGACTTAAATAATATTCAGTTGTGGACCAACACCTGGCAGATGAAATTCAATGTGGACAAGTGCAATGTAATACATGCAGGTAACAAAAATGTCCACTATAATTACACTATGGGAGGAATAGAACTAGATGAAGTAACACATGAGAAAGACCTAGGAGTCTATGTGGACTTTCTCTATCCAAGCAATGTGGAGAAGCAATAAAAATGGCAAACACAATGTTAGGGTATATTGTCAAAAGTGTAGAATTGAGAACAAGGGCAGTGATGTTCAGACTGTACAATGCACTAGTTAGAGCCCATCTGGATACTGTGTGCAGCTCTGGGCTCCACACTTCAAGAAAGATATCGCTGCTCTAGAGGCAGTTCAGAGGAGAGCAACCAGACTTATTCCAGGTCTGAAGGGAATGTCCTACTGAGAGACTGAGGGACCTGAACCTTTTCACCCTGGAACAGAGGAGACTACATGGGGACTTGATTCAAGTCTTCAAAATCATGAAAGGCATCGACCACATCAAACCAGAGGAGCTTTTCCAGATCAGCAGGGACACACGCACCCGGGGACACAAATGGAAATTGGGCTTCAAGGCATTCAAGACAGAAAACAGGAGACACTTCTTCACACAGAGAGGCGTCACAATCTGAACAAACTCCCCAGCGAAGTGGCTGAAGTTGAAAATTTGGGAACATTTAAAAATAGACTGGATAGGATCCTTGGATCACTCAGTTATTAATGGACACCAGACGAGCACGATGGGTGGAATGGCCTCCTCTCGTTTGTAAACTGTCTTATGTTGTTATGTTCTTAAAGCTTTCCTCCAGCGCTATAACATGGTCCATAATGGAAATTTAAGAAGCATTCAACTGCCACCCTTGGTATTGAGAGTACTGGAATGAGGAATGAGATAAAAATCACACAAAACTCCCCAATCAAGTCACCCAACTGTGACGTTTGAAAACAAAATGTGATACTTTGTAAACAAATGGATTTACATCAGTCTAGATTCTGAAGGACTATTAATAAAAAATAAAAAAAATCAATGCATGTATTTTTTACTAATGACGGAAAAAACTAAACCAAAAAAACTGCAGATTACTGATCATTTTTAATTCAACTGGAAGGAAATGACTGAGGTTTAACTTCATCTCGATCCAGAATTTTACTTTGATGCCAATTTCTTTTCTGTAATGCTTCATTCTTTCAACTCCGACATATTGCTCTTATCTGTCATTACTTGGTCACAGCTGTCGCAGAAGCATTAATCCCTGCTTTTGTTACATCAAGGCTGAATTATGGCAATTATTTTTATATTTATATTACTTAGATTTCCAGAAGAAAAAAAAACAATAGACAAACTTCAACTGGCCAGAACGTCTCCTACCAGAACCTCTACTGGGATTTTCTAGGAGATGTATAGAGTGATGCCGACCGGGTGATTCACACAGATGCAAAGGTCTGAATTGATTTAACAGCACTCCAATACTAAAGTTCACTTGATTGTGTGATTGAAAAACTCCTGCAGCTAGCGCACAGGGAAAATCAAAGCACTCACTCTGCTATAGCCGGTCTTTTTCTAAATCACAGGAGAATTGTATTTAAATTAGAATCAGTTTAGATTTTCACTGGGACCAATACATAAGCTCTGAACACAGAGTCATGGGAAAAATTGCTCCGTTTTCCTAATTTCCTAAATATTATATTCCCTTACCAGGAAACCCCCTTTTGAATAGTAGAATAATCATTGACCACCACTAAGATACAGCACTGTATAACCTCAATTTTAGGCTCCATTGGATCCCTCTTCCACAAAGAATAGAGGATAGTCTGCATGCTTACACCTTCCTATACCTGTGCAGTTTTCAGTTCTATGTCAAGCAGTACATTAAACAGAGTCTCTGTCTGGTACATTGATTCACTGATTAATGAGTCTATTGTTATAAAAAAAGGAGAGTATGAAACACAGACCAAAAGTCACTAGTGCATATTACAACTGAGAATTGGTTTCAACAGTTTTTTTATATTAATCAGCACTGTGGGTAGAAACTGAGGAAACTGATTGATTCACCACACAAGATAAAATCATGCAAGAACTGAAGGTGGATCTCGGTTTTCCTCTTAAAACTGAAACGAAACTGAGAGCAGAGCAGCTAGAAGTTGAACTGATTAAATCAGCACTGTAAAAAGAAACAGGGAAACATACACTGAGCAACAGAGGTTCTCTTGCCAGGTAAACCAGTTATTTCTTCCCACAGTGCTGATTAATCAGTAAACTCTTGCAGCTGTTCTTAATTGAAAGTGTCAATCAAGCTCTGAGAAGTATCAGCTGAATACCATCTTTGTGCAGCACTTGTGGAAATTAAGGTCGAGGAATAAAATAAAGGAAACTTGTTTTTTCTTTGAGACGTCTTTGAGAGTGTGGTGGGCCTTTGTGACAATCTCACCCGACACTGCTGCAAGGCTTACAATACATATCTACAAACACACTTATCCATTAACACTTTTTGTTAAAATGTACCCCATAACATTTCACTGCACACATCAGAAGATCTATTTTTAAAATGTAGTCCCACATGCAATATTATACTACACTACTTAAATGTTTACTTTAAGCTCATAGTAAATATATAGTTAAAGCACAGATATTGGCCATAATAACAGATTTTCCAAAACATAATTTAAAGGTATCTACTTACCCCTTATATTTCCAAGATACAGGCCATCTACTATCTAAGGGAAAAAACATTGAGAGCATTACTAAGACATTCTCAACATGTAGGTTTTAAATGGAAAATGTGTGACAAAAAATTACAATAAATGAGAGAAAAGGATACATTGTTGCGGTTTGTTTTCATAACGTGGTGAAACTCAGAATGAAGGCAAGTTTCACTATCACGAAAGCTTGAAGCTTAATGCATGAAGCTTAAAATGGTTTCTAGAAACACGTTATATAAACTAGGACATATACATAAATTACGGAAGACGAAAACTTATACAGTAAAATGCGAATTGGTGGACAAATTCAGTTACAGTTTAATACTTCAGCTACATCTGAAAACTGATTTCTGGTTTATACTTCTGCTTCACTGCAAGTTGTGAATATAGTGTATGAATAGTAGGGGGGGAAATGTGATAACAGTAAATATAAACACATTGCTGTAAGTATGTAAAAACGTGAATAAGCATTAAGAAATGTAAGTTACTTAGTAGACGTCACTAAAGTGTTAATATCGCAAACAATAGTAAACCAGTACCCTGCACTAAAAAGCAATACGATACCTTGTTTGGATTTTTACCTGGGCAATTTACCAAACAAGAATATGAAATTGACTACAAAAACACAACTCCACAGAGATCATATTTTTCTGCTTGATGTTTCTATGTATATTGCATTGCAAACAGTACACGAAAAGGCACAGCAACTTCGCATTTGAATTAAGAGCTCAATTGAAACGTACCCTACACAAACAATACCAGTTCCCATCTCCATCTTACAAAATACAAGCATGTCAGCTACTCGTTTGCTTGTTTTTGCAAAACAACACAGCAAGCTGTTCGGATCGTGCGTCTCTGGCAACGAAACAAGTCAACAAAGTAACCGTGTCGTACCTTACTCATCCGGGTCCCCATGGCTGCGACCACCGCCGACACGTGTCTGTGGAGGGACCGGGCTCCCCGGGACTGTGCCGCCCTACACACAACCACACGTGTTTGGCCGGATTAACCGATTTGTGGGTCGCCACGAAAACACGCCTGTAGGATCACAAGTGCGTATCACACGGCGGGGCGCTGCTGCGTGTCCCTGTGGCCGCTCGGAGAGGTGTCGGACACTGCCGTGCACTGGAGCAGCACCTCTTCCGCTCAGCTCCTGTATCCAGCCGACACAGACACCGTGACAGCAGGACCGGACTGGGGTGAAACTGTTAACTCCTGCAGTGCTGGGCACCCTGTCAGCCGCTTCATGTGCCGTGTGTTCTGTTTCGAATCATTTGTCTGACAACGTTCGACTGTACATTTTATTAAACGCAAACTGAGAATATTGTTTTAAATGACATGTGTGGTGATGATATATGCCATGACATTGCCAGTGTCAGTAAGCAAATCATTCCGGAGCAATTACATAACCGTTACATTTCTGTCTTATGAATGTAACACTACTGTAACTCCCCCAGTATTAAATACTTACATGTTCTTTAATTGTAATATGAATCTTTATAACACAATGTCATAAGAAAATCTAGTGTAACTTATTGTGCTTTCTTGGTTCTTGTTTTAAGGGTTTTGAAAAGGGTTTAGAAAATAAACTTGATTGTAGCAACTGAAACAACTGTAATGTTTACTCTCTCTCTCTCACACACACATATTTTTATATATATACATTTATATATACAGTGAGGGAAAAAAGTATTTGATCCCCTGCTGATTTTGTACGTTTGCCCACTGACAAAGAAATGATCAGTCTATAATTTTAATGGTAGGTGTATTTTAACAGTGAGAGACAGAATAACAACAACAAAATCCAGAAAAACGCATTTCAAAAAAGTTATAAATTGATTTGCATGATAATGAGGGAAATAAGTATTTGATCCCCTATCAATCAGCAAGATTTCTGGCTCCCAGGTGTCTTTTATACAGGTAACGAGCTGAGATTAGGAACACTCTCTTAAAGGGGGTGCTCCTAATCTCAGCTCGTTACCTGTATAAAAGACACCTGTCCACAGAAGCAATCAATCAGATTCCAAACTCTCCACCATGGCCAAGACCAAAGAGCTGTCCAAGGATGTCAGGGACAAGACTGTAGACCTACACAAGGCTGGAATGGGCTACAAGACCATCGCCAAGCAGCTTAGTGAGAAGGTGACAACAGTTGGTGCAATTATTCGCAAATGGAAGAAACACAAAATAACTGTCAGTCTCCCTCGGTCTGGGGCTCCATGCAAGATCTCACCTCGTGGAGTTTCAATGATCATGAGAACGGTGAGGAATCAGCCCAGAACTACACGGGAGGATCTTGTTAATGATCTCAAGGCAGCTGGGACCATAGTCACCAAGAAAATAATTGGTAACACACTACGCCGTGAAGGACTGAAATCCTGCAGCACCCGCAAGGTCCCCCTGCTCAAGAAAGCACATGTACAGGCCCGTCTGAAGTTTGCCAATGAACATCTGAATGATTCAGAGGAGAACTGGGTGAAAGTGTTGTGATCAGATGAGACTAAAATCAAGCTCTTTGGCATCAACTCAACTCGCCGTGTTTGGAGGAGGAGGAATGACCCCAAGAACACCATCCCCACCGTCAAACATGGAGGTGGAAACATTATGCTTTGGGGGTGTTTTTCTGCATTGTAAATGCAATGTATCTTCATTCAGCAAATTTTGCAAAGAATATCTGGAAGCTCACTTTGTTATAAAAACCTATTACACCTCCCCTGTGCGTAGATATTCAAATAAAAACCAAACAGAATTAGTATTGTAAATTATTTATGTAAAAAAATGTAGACAACATATTTCAAATGATACATTTGTAGTTACACTCAGGCCGAAATCAGAGAGTGTGAAAAAGATAAGCCTAGTTGTTCTATCAATTGACATTTCATTTCTGTGTATACCGAAGTACAAAGCTGAACAAAATGGTCCCAGGATGATCTGCAGCAGGTCGGCGATGAGCAGGTTGATGATGTAGATGGGCACCACAATATCAGACCTGATCATATGGTACAGGCTGTAGATGGCCAGGCAGATGGCGGGAAGCAAGATGACCGAGAAACCAATGTCAATTACAGCTGGAGTGTCCCTTAATATAGTGACATTTGAGCTGTTCAATAAGTCAATGTATGAGTTGTAAATGCTGTCCTGGTCAGTGGGGGCTGGCATGGTGTCCATCTCCTCTGATCTCCCTGCTTCTCCTCGCCGCTCCTGGGGGCTTCAAATGGGTCCAGACAGAGATGGAGAGGCTGTGCTGCAGTGGGTGGGACGGTTTGGTCCAGTGTGGACAGTTGCTCAGGGAGGCTATGAGCATCCAGAGACCTGGGAAAGGACTGGATAATTTGGAGCTGAGATTAAATATGTGTGAATGAGTGATGTAATGAGTTCACAAGCAATTGGGTTTGTTGTAAAAGCAGTGTAGCAGCACACACATTTGCATATGTATGATTGATATAAACCCAAACTTCAGAATAATAATAAGGAGAAGAATTATGGTCTGTTTCTCATTGATGCATTTCTATCAGTTACAGACATCTATAAAAACAATAGCTACAGCTTACAAGTGCTACAAATTATGCATTCAAAATAATAAATATCTAAACAAATTTATATTCATTCTCATTTGTGCTTTTTAAACATAATTGATTCACTCAATGTATCAAATGCGTTGCAATACCTAAGGAACAGCATAATTTCTGTTCTTTCTTTCTTTCTTTCTTTCTTTCTTTCTTTCTTTATCGTCTTCAGGAGAGGCTAATGGCATTGTTCAACAATAAATATTACAAGGGAACCATAAAAACATCAGCCACAAAAATGACACAATTCTCCAAGTTCTAAACCCAGACACAGGGTAACCCAAAATATTCAACCTGATATTCAAACAAGCTGACTGCTCTCAGAACCTCATTTGGGGTTTTGTAATAAACTCCTTTGTAAGAATTTATATGACATGCAGCATCTATCCAATGTCTGCCCTTCTAAAACAGTTAGCGATTCTGTTGCATTATTTGAGCTGTAAAAACCCTTTCTAACCTCCTATCTTTTAGAAGTCATGCTGATTATTGATCGTGTCTTAACCTGAACAACATTTCCCCCTTTGCGTGAACTAGAGATGTATTTTACTATCGTCTACACATCCATATATATTAATGTATCTTGATCACTGCAGGCAAATCAATCTCTGAAACATTGTGAATAGCTACTCAGATATATCCATACGTGCAAAACTGGACAGACCTCAAAACAACAACAATATGGTCCTTTACACAGTGTACATGAGAACTGCACTGACCTGGAGATCGCTGCTGTCCACTGGAGAGAGAGAGAGAGTATTACTACAGTCACCTCTGTTTGGTCACTGACACACAGAGACAAGGGTTAGAGTCATTTATAACCCCCATTGAAATTACCTGAACCACAGGGGCCTGGAAATGAGCCAAAGTCATGATAGGCGTTACACAACATTAAATAAACCACAATATTCCCATCAGGCTTTGCGTTACGAACAGTGTCGCACACAGGGATTTGTCCTACAATGGGCAGGATTGTTGTTGTTGTTTGTCGTTTTCCATTCAAAGGTGCACACACACACACACACACACACACACACACACACACACACACACACATGCAAATGCTCAGAGACACTCTCACATATACAGACGGTATCACTTTCTCACAAATACACATACAGCTCTGGAAAAAACCAAGAGACCACTTAACATTGATTTCTAAACTTGGAGTGGTCTCTTAATTTGATCCAGAGCTGTATGTACAAGTATGTGTGTGTCTAGTAGTGTGGTTAGGTTATAACATGGTTATTAGTGCAGAATTATTGGTGTACTAAAGGTTTATATGTGGCAACATTAGTCATATAATCCACAGTGACCTATCTGTGTTTGTCAGCAGTGTTGAGTAGTGGTCAGGGCTCTGCACTCCTGTGTAGAGAGCTGTGGGTTCAATCCCGGTGGGGGATACTCCTGTTGTACCCTTGATCAACATACTTTAACTATTGCTCCAGTAAAAACCCAGCTGTATAAATGTGTAATTGTATGTATAAAATAATTCAATATTTTGTTAGTCACCCTGGCTAAGGGCACCTGCTATTAAATTTAATAATAACTATATTATTGCATGTCACAGGAAGAGATGCATCTGTAGTTACTGAGGTGCTGTGTAATTAACACCAAAAACACATATGCTATCACAAGTCGCACACAAACCACTCACACAAGAATCGTTTGTTGTGCATCCAAAATCATTTCTCTATTGCTGTGCTGTGGCAAAAATAATGATAATAATTACTATTATTATAATACTATTTACATAAATACATACAAAACCTAACAAACAAGGAAACACAAGCAAATGATCAGATGATCACACACACTGTCACTTGGGTACAGTTGGGTGAACCTTAAGCATACTTCAATATAGCTCCTTGTATTAATGCTATACTAAAGTGTACTTGTAATAGGATGGTGTCATTTATGATCATTTTGATTACTTAAGTGCTGTGTCCACATCCTTCTCCTGAGTATTTTTCATTCTATAAACATAAGACATTGAATATTCATTTCCCTGGCATAAAAAACATAAAAATGAAAGCAATACATCTAATACGAGCAGCCTGATTTTGGATGTTTACATTTGAGCGCTGCTCTTTGTACTCACTTGACAAGTTTGACAATTAAAAAGTCGGGTGACTTTAGGACATGGTGGCCAAGAGGAAAACAAAACAATACTGTCAGAAAGTGATGATCAAATGATTGTATATTAAACTTTTTTTGCATGACTTTTCAAAGTTTTTAATTTTTATTTTCAATGACATTTCCAAACTTTCCATGACCTGTACAAAGAACCCTGTTTAACCTACACATGGGATTCATGAGTGAATTTCTCAATTAACAGAATAAGACATATTTTACTTTGATATAACTTAATATTATGATTAATGAAGTTCACATCTGGAGATCTCAATACATTAAACATGCACATGCATGGCATTTATGTAATTAGCTTTCCATTGTATTGAATTGTGCTTCTATTTATTTATATTTCAGGTGGAAGTGTGAAAGGCTTTCACTATTTTGTTTTTGAGAAGTTGCTTGATAGACCAGTTAATTATGCCATTGCTTGTTACTCTATGGATAGTGGATGTGTGTGTGTAAATATACAGTGAGGGAAAAAAGTATTTGATCCCCTGCTGATTTTGTACGTTTGCCCACTGACAAAGAAATGATCAGTCTATAATTGTAATGGTAGGTGTATTTTAACAGTGAGAGACAGAATAACAACAAAAAAATCCAGAAAAACGCATTTCAAAAAAGTTATACATTGATTTGCATTATAATGAGGGAAATAAGTATTTGATCCCCTATCAATCAGCAAGATTTCTGGCTCCCAGGTGTCTTTTATACAGGTAACGAGCTGAGATTAGGAACACTCTCTTAAAGGGGGTGCTCCTAATCTCAGCTCGTTACCTGTATAAAAGACACCTGTCCACAGAAGCAATCAATCAATCAGATTCCAAACTCTCCACCATGGCCAAGACCAAAGAGCTGTCCAAGGATGTCAGGGACAAGATTGTAGACCTACACAAGGCTGGAATGGGCTACAAGACCATCGCCAAGCAGCTTGGTGAGAAGGTGACAACAGTTGGTGCGATTATTCGCAAATGGAAGAAACACAAAATAACTGTCAGTCTCCCTCGGTCTGGGGCTCCATGCAAGATCTCACCTCGTGGAGTTTCAATGATCATGAGAACGGTGAGGAATCAGCCCAGAACTACACGGGAGGATCTTGTTAATGATCTCAAGGCAGCTGGGACCATAGTCACCAAGAAAACAATTGGTAACACACTACGCCGTGAAGGACTGAAATCCTGCAGCGCCCGCAAGGTCCCCCTGCTCCAGAAAGCACATTTACAGGCCCATCTGAAGTTTGCCAATGAACATCTGAATGATTCAGAGGAGAACTGGGTGAAAGTGTTGTGGTCAGATGAGACCAAAATCGAGCTCTTTGGCATCAACTCAACTCGCCGTGTTTGGAGGAGGAGGAATGACCCCAAGAACACCATCCCCACCGTCAAACATGGAGGGGGAAACATTATGCTTTGGGGGTGTTTTTCTGCTAAGGGGACAGGACAACTGCACCGCATCAAAGGGACGATGGACGGGGCCATGTACCGTCAGATCTTGGGTGAGAACCTCCTTCCCTCAGCCAGGGCATTGAAAATGGGTCGTGGATGGGTATTCCAGCATGACAATGACCCAAAACACACAGCCAAGGCAACAAAGGAGTGGCTCAAGAAGAAGCACATTAAGGTCCTGGAGTGGCCTAGCCAGTCTCCAGACCTTAATCCCATAGAAAATCTGTGGAGGGAGCTGAAGGTTCGAGTTGCCAAACGTCAGCCTCAAAACCTTAATGACTTGGAGAGGATCTGCAAAGAGGAGTGGGACAAAATCCCTCCTGAGATGTGTGCAAACCTGGTGGCCAACTACAAGAAACGTCTGACCTCTGTGATTGCCAACAAGGGTTTTGCCACCAAGTACTAAGTCGAAGGGGTCAAATACTTATTTCCCTCATTAACATGCAAATCAATGTATAACTTTTTTGAAATGCATTTTTCTGGATTTTGTTGTTGTTATTCTGTCTCTCACTGTTAAAATACACCTACCATTAAAATTATAGACTGATCATTTCTTTGTCAGTGGGCAAACGTACAAAATCAGCAGGGGATCAAATACTTTTTTCCCCCACTGTACGTATATATACACCTATACACAAACACACAATACAACTAATTCTCAGTGGGTAATGGAGACTGCTAAGTGGACACTGAGCTTAAAGACTTAGCCCAGGAAAATTATTAAGGATCCCAACCGCATAAACAATGGTTTCTTCTCAGTGCTGTGGTCTTTGATCTTGTTTTTGTTGTCTTTCTTTTATTGTTGTATACTGAGTTTTATATTGGTTAATGCAGTTAAGGAGGCTCACAGAAAAAGGATTTCAAGTGAGAGAATAAGTACACCTTAAGTATTAAGAATGTACTAAAATTAAATGTTTAAAGGTTTGGGTAAAAGCCTAATTACACGTTTCAGATGTAGTAGTTTTTTTATTATATATAATATATATATATATATATATATATATAAACACACACACCAAAGATGCTTATATAAATGGACTGTAATCAGAAAAAAGGCAAGACAACCCATATGATTATATGTATACTATTGCACTGTCCTCTGTAGTTGCAATTACTGCCACAAAAGAAGCAGAGTCTTTTCAGTAAACCATTGGAGCTTTATTATCGTTAAAATGTACACATTAACCTTAAGAGGAAGTCTTCTTCCAGAATGCATTTACTGAGGTAACATTGTGAAATGACAGTAAGATTGTTTGTAAGTAAGAGTTGACTGGCCCATGAGATGGTTCATTTCTTCCACTGTTTGTTCTCGTAGTCCCATTTGGCTGAAAAGCCTTCGACTGGGTTGATCCTCATGTCCAGCATTCTCTGCAGCTGAGCCGCTTGGTATTCCTCAGAGAGGGTGTGAGGAACATCACCGTACACTGCACACACAATTGAAAACACAACGGTAACCTCAAGAATATAATACAAAGTTTCCTGCTAGCACAAAGATTTAAGGTACCAAGTAGAGCCTTAATTGGTCATTTGTCCCAATAAACCTTAGTGGGAGACATTTTCATTTTTTAACCACCATGCTGACAGAGGAACAGTAGAATGACTAGCTCGTATAGATAAAAGAAAGCTAAAACAGGGCTCTGCTAATTCTAATTATAAAATATTAACAAAATATCTTGTATATCTTATTCCAAAACAGAAGACCGTAACACATCGATTGTAGATCAAGATGTATGTTTCTTACTAGCCGAGTTATTGGAACAGATATACTCAACTAAGCCAACACTTTAAAGAGCAACAATTAAGAAGGAAAGGGGGGAAATCACTACAATCCTAAATGGACTTTTACATCATGTAGTTTTACTTGCAGACTTAATTAGAAAAGCCTTTTGTACCTAATAAAGGTTAATCTTTTTCATTGTCCAGTCACAGTACAAGCTGTGTTATCCTATGCCTATTTAAGTATTACAGTACCACTGCTCATCTAGGAAGTAAATGTTTGCAATATTTATATCAATTTAATCTTCAAATGATAGACACATAATATAAAATGTTAACAATTGAACATGCTCCTTGCTAATAAGGATTCAAGGCACACGACTCCATCAGCAAGTTGCTGCTCATTGCAGTGGAGTTCAATTTCCAAAGAAAGTCATGCTTTGTGACTAAAAAAAATACCTAAAGTTTAAACATGCATTTTCACTATTGTATTACATTTTATTAGGCAGATACACTATGGGCATCATTAATAAATACCCTTTTATATCTGAACACTCAGTTTACTGTTGTACAGACAATTAGAAACAGGAGGTGAAACATGCAAAAGTCAATAAAAAAACTAAAAAAAAAATCACTCACCAAACTTCCTCTGCCATAGGACAATGAAACCAGTAAAGCCAAAAAAGAAGAATACTCCGGCTACAACAGACTTCCATTCCTTTGATCCCATGTTCATTTCAGCAAAGCTTTGCTTGAAACTAATACGATACACTGTTGATGAAGACAAAGCACTTGGGTTATTTGTATTATTTACACACCACACACCATCTATCCCTGAGGACAGTAGGCACACCTGCATACATTCACATTTGCCTTACTCCCGTCTCACACAAGTTCCCATTGTCACAATGATAAAGTATTAGGAATTCCTTCCAAATTAATAATTTAGACATTTCCAAAGCTTTGGGTTGTCTCATTGAGGCAAAGATTTTCAATTCCATGTAAATACAGATAAATGCATAAATTGACAACTTGATGCAAATGGCTGTAGTATATTCTCGGGTCACTGAATTACACAATTTGTATACCTACATGCAATTTTCTCTTCATTGGACAGTGTTCCCCACGATCCCTTTTCCTTCTCCTTCAGAGACTTCTGCTCCTGGCTCAGCTCATTCACGAACTTGACTTCAGGGAGGGGCGTCTCTCGCCGATCGAAATATGGAGGAAGCGTGTAATCTTCCACCTTGGCAACCCCTATTTTGAGGTGATCAAAGACACAAAGCTCATTGAAGGAAATTTAAATAATAAGACCACACAAACTTGCATGCTTGGACAGGATTTACACTGAGTAAACAAAATCATACAATGTGGTTTTACTGCAGTTTTTATTTGTTACTCAATGCGATTTAACCAAGAAGAAAATCAATGCAAGGTTGTTCTCCCCTAGAGAGACTATATAGAACTAATCAGTTTAAAAACATAGCAACTGCTCTTCATTAGGCTATTCAATACTAACAGATGTATTTACAGTCAGGATAAAACACATGCCGATTGTGCTTGTGAAGGTTAAACTTAAAATGAGATTTAAAACCACTAACGAATCTATGACAATTAATCAAACTAGCCTGGTGCTAATTAATATGATGACCTTGATGCAAATGCCTCAAGGGAATTCTATTTAAGGCATCCAGACTACAGACAAAGGTCACTTTGATGGGTTTAAGGGACATTAAACAGTTTACATGACACCTTGGATCAAACTAATGCGCAAAATGCACTCTCATAATCATTCAGTGACTGTCATCTCGTGTCAAAAGAAAATGAAAGAGTAATCAATCATTTACCATGTCCACCACGCAAGCAGACGGAGGTAGAGATCGCCCGCTTCCCAACAAGACTCAAGGCTCTGGAGGACAACATTCTGGGACGAGAGAGTCACAGACACAGAGATCAGACAACACAACACAAACCTGTAATCACACAGACACTGCGAGATCAGACATCAACACACATCCACAATCACACAATCACACAGACACTGCGAGATCAGATATCAACACACATCCACAATCACACAGACACACAGACACTGCGAGATCAGATATCAACACACATCCACAATCACACAGACACACAGACACTGCGAGATCAGACGACACACACGCGTGTAGGCGGGACCCCTGCGCACACGGCGTTCTCTCGGGTTCAGCTCTGGCCTGTCAAGCTGTTACACTAAATAACCTTCATACAACAGTATTATCTTAAGCTACATTTCGTATAACAATGAAGTGATTCAAAAAACGTAAAATAAAAGCCAAATCTAGTATTCTTAGCTGATCCCTGTCGTTAGCCTGGTATACAACTAGTCATGATCGGTTTAACGGTAGCGATTACACCGGCACCATACAACTATAAAAACATTTACAAAAAAATCGATTTAAGGACGTTTTTATTTTTATAATTAATCTGAGTTTAAATGGTTCATGATCACTGCCACACTGCGGTGGACACAAATGCACTTCCGATATATTCGATGCACAAGGTCAAACTGACCTGGGGGGAGAAGCAAAGGAAATTAATACATATACAGCGAAAAATGTCTTCTTTGATCGACTTAATCGATGACATATTATACATGAAATACAATAAGATAGGATTTTCAAAAAGCTTCTCCTCCAAGGTCTCATGCTTGACACAAAGCGGCTTCCTCAGCCACTTCCTCCTAGACTCAATGTCACACTGAACACTGCCGAGAATAAGACCACTTCTGATTTTCCAAACAACAAACACGATGTATCAAGTATTTTAGTTATTCATAACTATATTTCAACTGAGATCCAATGCATTAGTCAATCAGTACGTTTTAATACCGCGAATATAATACCGGCTTTTTATACCTCATTACCTGCTGCTCCTGCTCCAGAAAGCGCAAAGGAACACAGAAGGAAATGAGCGCTACTCGAGAATTATGGGATACTGGAGGACAACAACGTGACCAACGTTTCGCTATTATTCAGATCTTGTGTTTATCGATATTTATTATAATTACAATCAAATACAAATATGTTGTGAATGTGCGTTTGGTATTCTGTTATAATTTCTTATTTTTATGCGGTGTATTGGATTATTTATTTTTTTGCGACAGTTTTGCAGTAGGGAGCCAAGGTTACGCTCTAGCACGCCATGTTGGCTCAGTTTCCTCTATTGTTCGCGCCCGGTGAATGCCATTCACGATGAGCCAACATGGCGTCCTTCCTGTCCCTCGTCGGTTTTTTGGGGGGTTGTATTTCCCTGCTTTACGGTACCGGTGACAGCAATCAGCGTGAAAGCCGAATGAGGTGAAAGTGGACATTTGCAGTCGCTCAGCTTATGAAGCTTCTTGCTCAACTATACCATCTCCACCCGGCTTCCGCAAAGGCGCAGCAGCGTGTGCGGCTCATGGTGAATTAGTTTCCTGGTTGTAAAGTGCGGAGCGGCCACACACTACCAGCACATCTACTTTTGTAACAAGTGGTCTCGCCATTTCACTCCTACGACAGTTTCGCTGGTTTGTTTGTCGACTACAAGCGACGCTAAGGGAATACTAATTGATTTGTTATTATTGTCGTCGTGTATTTTTTGTATTTGGCTTAGTTTTTTCGCAGTTTACTCTGATTCTGCAACAGTGCGACGGAGCTATGTTATAGCATATGGTTATAGACTCGCAAGCTTAATATAACCCGTCTGGAGTTGCGCTTTTGTACCGATCCGGTTGGCAGGAGCTCGGTGGCGATGGCGGTGAAGCTGACCACGCAGGCGTACTGTAAGATGCTGCTGCACGCCGCCAAGTACCCGCACTGCGCGGTCAACGGGCTCCTGGTGGCCGAGAGGCAGAAGAGGAAGGACGGGCAGCCGGTGCTGTGTGTGGACTGCATCCCGCTCTTCCACGGCACCCTGGCGCTGGCACCGATGCTGGAGGTGGCGCTGACACTGGTAACACATTATAGATCCAGCCGTGTAGTGTGTTACGACATCGACAACAGTGCCATGCAAGTGTGGTCCTTGTCTGTAGATCGGCTGGCCCTTTCCTCGACTGCATGTCTCGTACATGGGGAATCATGTCCTGCTTACTGAAGTGTATGTCCTGACGTCTGAGCTCATGCAATATATCGCGATCTTCAACTTTTGTTAACTGGTCAGAATATGGGATCTAGGCTACATCAACCAGATCTCTAGTTATAAAGTTATGAAATAGTTTGACACTGCACAACCACATCTTGCTACAAGGTCCAAAAGACTTAATTTTTGTGCCACAGTTTAAACGTGTGTTCCACTGAACTTTATTTTGAAGATGGGAATGACTATTTATTTATTGTTAATGTGGTCTTTTCTGATTGGCGTTTCAATAGCACTTTGTGGATAATGTCTTGGATGTCCTAAGATCAGGGAAGTTAAACTCAATTCTTGGATGGCTGTGGTGCCCTCTGCCTTTCAATCCTTCTTTAATTCACTTTACACATATAACACCTCTGTTTGCCTTGATGTGGTGCAAGTACGGCAATAAACTGAGCCCCAGTGTCTGAAAGAAAATCAGATGATCTTTGTCTGAACTGGAGTTTGACTTGAGTCTGAAATGAATAATGTTGAGTGAGTTAAGTTGTTTCCACTTGCATTCTTGAGTGGCTAATCAGTGGTACAGTATTTCATATTCCACTGTAAACATCAACTTTATATAAAATAAATAAAGAATAATACAGATTCTGTTTTAGATGCTGGTAGATGAATACGAAATCGATTTCAGGAGGTTTTAGTTTTTACTCCTGCACACTTGTGGATTTCAGTGTCATGACTTGGCTGCAACATGTGTGTTTGTAATCTTGAGACTCAATTGGTCTTTTCTAGATTGACACCTGGTGTAAGGAAAATAAATACATCATAGCTGGATATTATCAAGCCAATGAGCGCATGAAGGAAATCAGGTGAGCTGTTCATTAATTTATCTATTCATAAAAGTCAATGACAGTGCTCACTTCTTTATGCTGCCTTTGTGAAGATGGAGATCCTTTATCTTAATATTTTCTACACATTTACAGACCTAACCAAGTTGCTGAGAAAGTGGCGGCCAGGATTGCGGAGAACTTCAACGAAGCAGCTTTAATAATGGTAAATCATCTCCGGTCTCTTTTGATAATGTTTTCTTTGTGATTTTTGAACGTTTCGCAGATCAGGATTGACAGGGTAAAGGAAAGAAAGAGATCCATTCTTGAATTTAATTGAAAACGTTTTGTGTGTGATTTACACTTGTCTTGTTTTCCAATGAGGGAATAAACAAACTTGGATCTCCTTAACTCTATGATTTGTATCTCAGGTGGACAACAACAAGTTTACCATGGATTGCTGTGAGCCAATTCTGACTGTTTTTGAGCACCATGACAACAAGTGGAAATGCAGGGAAACAAATGTGTATGGAATCATTCATTTCCCAGTATACTTTTATTATAGTTGACTATTTGAGGGTTTGAATGAGATTGTAATAAAATGAATATATTGTTCTTTACAGTGATTGCTGTGAGGACTGGTTAGAAGCCCAAAAGATCACGTCCGCCCTCCTGGAAAGCAGGTCCTATGACAACCTGACAGACTTTGACAATCACCTGGATGACCTGAGGAATGACTGGACTAATCCGGAGATCAACAAAGCCGTCCTGCACCTGTGCTAAGCCGACCTGGAACTAGCTCTCCTCAGCCATGTCTGCCAAACGGGACTCAGATACCCCCCCCACCCCCCAGTGAACTGCTCAGAAGGGTCTTCTCTGCAGAGATGTTGCTGACTAAACTCCATTTCTGTAGGACAAGCTGAACATTGCCAGAAAATAAGTCTAGTGGAAAGTTTTTTCAGATGTCTTCTCAAAAATCCCTGTTGACAACGGTTTGTGTCAAATAACTATATACACTGCAGTTCATTTGCTGAGAACCACAGCTATCTGAACCTGCAACTACTCATGGCTATGTGTCTTACTGTAGGATAAAAGTTACTACCAATGTACACAAATGTCTGCAGGTTAGTGCTGATTTTAGCTAATACAGTAGTTGTGAAATTGACATATTTAAGAGGATTTACTAATTGAAAATAATGTTATTTTGCTGATATACATTTTTACAGATAGGTACTTTTGAGGTTTGAGTAGAGTAATGTGATTTCTGAATTTAAAATCTGTCTTTAAGTGTGTAGTGCGAGTCTCCCTACGTTTATATTCACAGAGAAGTCTCTGCTTACATCCACAACCCCCAAGAGAAATTCTGAAGTGCTTTCTGTCTAATTTTAGGTATGGCAGGTTAGAGTTAGTAAGTCTTTGTGCATATTTTACATGAATATGTCAGTTGTCCTATCTGAGGATTGAACGATGGTTTGAAAGATGATATGAAGATGCATTACATGGCAAATTAAGTTAATTTTGCTCTTGAGTTCTTGGCATGTAAATGCTGTTTGTTTGTTCGTTAGTTATGCTTCTTGTTTTATAACCATCTATTTTGAGTCTTTAAATAAAACTGATGTTTTTGAGATTATTCTTTTTGTCTTGTTCAACAGTTTATGCTCAAATCTTGGTCTATTGGAGGATACAATTAAGGTTTATAGTTAGTGTAAATTGTAGTAAAACTGTATAGACAGAAGTGGGGACGTGTACATGTTCCTTGGGAGTGTGATCTCATGACTGATTTAATTATAGAGAGTTATCTTTTTCTCCTTTTAACCTTAACCGTAAGCTTGAGAATAGTGCTTTGTACATTCACAAGAGTCTTAAATGTTTTGGCGTTTTTTGCATTTCTGTAAATGCATTAGTCTGCACAACACACATTCTGTTAACAATTGCTTTTAACTTGCTTTTCACATTTTCTCTCCTTGTTAAAGAACACCTTGAAATATCTTATCTTGAAGTTAATGTGTTTTCCACTGTTGGTTGAGAATGTTAAATTAGATGGAGTCGCCAGAGTAAATTTTAGATTAAGATTAAGGCAGGGATTAGAGAGAGAAAAAGTGTCACTTTTTGTGTATTTTGCCTTTCTAATGGGAATTACTGAAGATTCAGAAACTCCACTGTAATGTTTGATATTAACTCCTACCATTATAAATAAAGATTATACAATTGTTGTATATTTTTCTGATCTACAATTTAGGTAAATAATCAATTATCTTTTGTGTTCACAGCCTGGACTGTTGCCTTTTATTGGTCAATATGTGGTTCCACTCATGAAATTCCAGAAATTCTAGTTATACAGCTAATCCTATTTTATGACTTTTTTTTCCTAATAATATTTGTATATACTTTAAAAACAGTACCACTTCAGTCATTTGATGTAAACATCTACCTGTGACTTACTAACCAGAGAAAAATATAATTGTAGTCCTAAATATTTACACTTCATTTTTCCCAGATTAATTTAGTGGGTGCTTGGCCAACACCAGATAAAGAAACAAACATTTCGAGGTCTGACTAGCTCCAAAATAATGGGACAGTCCACAAGATTTTTCCTGCTACTGCTTTAGGCGTGTGAATGACAGAGCAGAATTTCCCAAACATTTCAATTTCTACCTTTTTTAAATTGTTGATGCCTTGTAAAATGTGACTTTTAGCCTTTGTTTGATAACTTCATTGTTTCTGAGTTATATTACTATATTCAATGGAGCCATGAGGTCCAACATACTGGCTATTTTAAAGATTAATTATAGATTGTAATTTGTTTTTAACTGGAAATGCATTAGATTAGTACTATATGGTTAATTCATAATTTTTTTCAGTGTTGCATTTCATAAAGGGATTTAGTTTACATTGACCAAATTATCTTATAAATCTTATAAAATGTGTTATTATTTTGTAGACCTGGTGAAGGGAGGGTTTCAATATTTTGATAGTTGGTAGGCTTCCCCATTTGAAATGAAAATGATTCATATGAGATCTTCCAAGCTGGAATTATGAAATTTGTTCTCTAAATGGACCTATTTTCAAGGATGTTTCTTGTAAATTCTCAAATCTAGGTTTTTTACATTTTATTTTAAATAGCCAGCTGTAGAAATTAATATTTTTAAAGCTCTTTAAGACTACATTGATTGTTACTATGATAAATAATGCATTTGGTGTAACTGTAATGTGGTACTTTCCCCATTTATATATTAACTGATAGAGCCCAATCTGTCAATAAGAATTTACTGTGTTCTGCAATAAAGTTTATGAGCACTGAAGTCCTTCCTTGTATCCTAATTTCCAATACATTATAGTATTCTTTACCCAGTTGAGTGTATTCAAATCTATCAGAGGTCTACACTGATAAATAATTGTATTATTAAAGGATCCTGAAGAGAGAGGGGGAGACTGGGAACATTAAAGGCTGATATCTTCTTTCATCTTCCACTTTCCTACCTACCCATTTTCACCTACAATATGTTGGTTTTAAAATCCACTCTATATAAAGTGTCCATTTAAAAAATATGAGTATGTAATGCATCTCAGATAATAAGCAAAAAAAATCTCTGCCAGAGAGTGTTTTGTATATGACACTAGGGCTGAAACAAGATCCCATCCTTTACACTTCCAAATCATATTTTATCTGCAGAATTACAGTGGGGGAAAAAGTATTTGATCCCCTGCTGATGTTGTACGTTTGCCCACTGACAAAGAAATGATCAGTCTATAATTTTAATGGTAGGTGTATTTTAACAGTGAGAGACAGAATAACAACCAAAAAATCCAGAAAAACACATTTCAAAAAAGTTATACATTGATTTGCATGTTAATGAGGGAAATAAGTATTTGACCCCTTCGACTTAGTACTTGGAGGCAAAACCCTTGTTGGCAATCACAGAGGTCAGACGTTTCTTGTAGTTGGCCACCAGGTTTGCACACATCTCAGGAGGGATTTTGTCCCACTCCTCTTTGCAGATCCTCTCCAAGTCATTAAGGTTTCGATGCTGACGTTTGGCAACTCGAACCTTCAGCTCCCTCCACAGATTTTCTATGGGATTAAGGTCTGGAGACTGGCTAGGCCACTCCAGGACCTTAATGTGCTTCTTCTAGAGCCACTCCTTTGTTGCCTTGGCTGTGTGTTTTGGGTCATTGTCATGCTGGAATACCCATCCACAACCCATTTTCAATGCCCTGTCTGAGGGAAGGAGGTTCTCGCCCAAGATCTGACGGTACATGGCCCCGTCCATCGTCCCTTTGATGCGGTGCAGTTGTCCTGTCCCCTTAGCAGAAAAACACCCCCAAAGCATAATGTTTCCACCTCCATGTTTGACGGTGGGGATGGTGTTCTTGGGGTCATTCCTCCTCCTCCAAACACAGCGAGTTGAGTTGATGCCAAAGAGCTTGATTTTGGTCTCATCTGACCACAACACTTTCACCCAGTTCTCCTCTGAATCATTCAGATGTTCATTGGCAAACTTCAGATGGGCCTGTACATGTGCTTTCTTGAGCAGGGGGACCTTGTGGGCGCTGCAGGATTTCAGTCCTTCATGGCGTAGTGTGTTACCAATTGTTTTCTTGGTGACTATGGTCCCAGCTGCCTTGAGATCATTAACAAGATCCTCCCGTGTAGTTCTGGGCTGATTCCTCACCGTTCTCATGATCATTGAAACTCCACGAGGTGAGATCTTGCATGGAGCCCCAGACCGAGGGAGACTGACAGTTATTTTGTGTTTCTTCCATTTGCGAATAATCGCACCAACTGTTGTCACCTTCTCACCAAGCTGCTTGGCGATGGTCTTGTAGCCCATTCCAGCCTTGTGTAGGTCTACAATCTTGTCCCTGACATCCTTGGACAGCTCTTTGGTCTTGGCCATGGTGGAGAGTTTGGAATCTTATTGATTGATTGCTTCTGTGGACAGGTGTCTTTTATACAGGTAACGAGCTGAGATTAGGAGCACTTCCTTTAAGAGAGTGCTCCTAATCTCAGCTCGTTACCTGTATAAAAGACACCTGGGAGCCAGAAATCTTGCTGATTGATAGGGGATCAAATACTTATTTCCCTCATTAACATGCAAATCAATTTATAACTTTTTTGAAATGCGTTTTTCTGGATTTTTTTGTTGTTATTCTGTCTCTCACTGTTAAAATACACCTACCATTAAAATTATAGACTGATCATTTCTTTGTCAGTGGGCAAACGTACAAAATCAGCAGGGGATCAAATACTTTTTTCCCTCACTGTATGTTTTGAAATTGGTAGAAAAAAAACTACAGTCCAGCTTGGTATAGTATAATCTAAATGATAGTTCTGGGTTCTATATGAATTAGATGTTACTATATCATCAACATATAATAAGAACCATTCCTATTTAATAGTAGTACTTTGTAAATGACATTGTAACACAGCAGATATTTCAAAAACAACTAACCTAAATCAACCCTTAGGAAACAAGAGTAAAACATGTCACATACAGACCTGGTTAAATGTCTAATAAATATGAATGTTTATGAAATGTTTAAAATATAGGTTAGGGGTCAACATTATTTCTAGTTACATATGTAAAGTTTGTGGGGTATTTATAAAAATAATCTATGATCTCAGAAAACTATATTGATAAGTAACAAGTTGTAAAGGACACCTATGTAACCTGAAGTTACATAGTACTCCGGCCATCTGTCACACTACTATAACACCTGCACTTTGTCATTGACATTTGAAGGGACTGATCATTCATCCTCACTACTGGCCTCTCTGTGCCCAGGTGTCATACCTGTCCAATCCAGGAGAGGGCATGAGTTAACGTGTGTGAGGAGACAATGGCACCAGTACTGGTTTGTATGGCTGTAAGTGCCATTTCCAGTCATGTTAGCTATTGATTAATTAAGCAAATAGAGTCACTTTCTCAATTAAACTCTGGTGCTTGAGGGGCCTGATGGATGTTTATGCAGTTTCGACATGACTGAACTTGTTAAGCAGGTCTATTTTATTCATGGAAATTAATATAAAAGCTTGGATACATTTAGGATTAAAGGGTGGCCAGTAAAACCTGTTGGACTGGTGCTATCCAGGACCAGCATCTTAACAATCTTAATCATTATAATCATAATTACACTTGAATGTCTCAGAATTGTATCTCATTTAGAAGACCCCTACACATAACTAGTGCTGTACAGAAACATGCAAATCCCCTGCATTTCCTTTAATGGTGATTTACCTCTTACTGTTCGTAGGCAGCCCTTGTTAATAAAGGATTGTTTGTTCAGTATTTTCTACTGCAGTGCGGAACTGATCGGCGGTCGGCAGCAGTGCGGGGCGGACGGGACGTGTGTGACGCAGCCGCCTCTGTGCTTCACTTCCGGGTCACCGATCTGAATTTGGCGCGGGAAGTTACTTTCTGGCTGCTTTTAGTTATTTTGTGAACATATTTAAACTATACTTCAACCATGGATACCTGCGAAGTCGAGTTCCTCGCCGAAAAGGAGATGGTGACTATAATCCCCAACTTCAGTCTGGATAAAATCTATTTGATTGGGGTAGGTAAACGAATGAAGTGCAATGATTGACTGAAGTAGACCAACTTTATTCTTGACATTTCATTAGTGGATACGTTTTGCTTTTTACTCAACAGGCCACGTACTTTAAAATGTTATTATGTTTGTAGAAATGTTAAGTCATCGTTTGGGAGTTAATATTTTAAAAGCTGACATGTTGACAGTGTCCAGTAAACGAATACCACACTACAACACTGTTACATTTTATTTCGGTGTAATGTTTGTGTGCAGGGGGATCTGGGTCCTTTCAACCCCGGGTTGCCCGTGGACGTGCCTGTGTGGCTGGCTGTCAATCTGAAGCAGAGACAGAAGTGTCGGATTGTGCCTCCCGATTGGATGGATGTTGGTAAAGACCGCTAACCTGGGAAGCACATGTGGTTTATAAATTCCCAATATATTCATATTCCTTTATTTAAATGCTTAATTTCTTGCATGTGTGGCACTTGTATTGTGTTCTGTATATATGCTGGTACCACTGTAAAAAGTGGAACTTAATTACTATAACAATATAAGAACATAATTTACAATCGAGAGGAGGCCATTCGCCCCATGGTGCACGTTTGGTGTCCATTACTATCTAAGTGATCCAAGGATCCTATCCTGTCTATTTTTAAATGTTCCCAAATTTTCAGCTTCAACCACATCGCTGGGGAGTTTGTTCCAGATTGTGACGCCTCTCTGTGTGAAGAAGTGTCTCCTGTTTTCCGTCTTGAATGCTTTGAAGCCCAATTTCCATTTGTGTCCCCGGGTGCGTGTGTCCCTGCTGATCTGGAAAAGCTCCTCTGGTTTGATGTGGTCGATGCCTTTCATGATTTTGAAGACTTGGATCAAGTCCTCACATAGTCTCCTCTGTTCCAGGGTGAAAAGGTTCAGGTCCTCAGTCTCTCAGTAGGACATTCCCTTCAGACCTGGAATAAGTCTGGTTGCTCTCCTCTGAACTGCCTCTAGAGCAGCGATATCTTTCTTGAAGTGTGGAGCCCAGAGCTGCACACAGTATCCAGATGAGCTCTAACTAGTGCATTGGACAGTCTGAACATCACTGCCCTTGTTCTCAATTCTACACTTTTGACAATATACCCTAACATTGTGTTTGCCATTTTTATTGCTTCCCTACATTGCTTGGATGGAGAAAGTGAGGAGTCCATGTAGACTCCTAGGTCTTTCTCATGCGTTACTTCATCTAGTTCTATTCCTCCCATAGTGTAATTATAGTGGACATTTTTGTTACCTGCATGTATTACATTGCACTTGTCCACATTGAATTTCATCTGCCAGGTGTTGGTCCACAACTGAATATTATCTAAGTCCCTTTGAATAGCCTGTGCTGCCGAGATTGTATCTGCTGAGCCACCTATTTTAGTATCATCTGCAAATTTGACAAGTTTGCTAACTATCCCAGAGTCCACATCATTAATATAGATTAGAAACAACAAAGGCCCTAGTACTGATCCCTGTGGGACTCCACTAACAACCTCACTCCAGTTAGAAACGACTCCTCTAATCGACACCCTCTGTTTCCTATACATCAACCAGTTCAAAATCCATGTACTTACATTACCCTGAATGCCTACAGCTTCCAATTTGAGGATCAGTGTTTTTCATTATTCAGTGTGAGTTACCTTGTGTCTGCCAGATATGTTAATAATAATTATTAACCAGGGCTGGGATTAAATCAAAACTATTACCCAGCTGCTAACAGACAGCAATGTACTCAGTGGTGACTTCATGTTTTGTAAGATGCTACTGTCTTCTACTCCTATCTTAGCTGCTAGTATAATATACAAGTTTGTAGTTTGCTATTAGTCGGGGGGTCCAATTTTTGATTTAATCTGATTAGTGTTTTACAGTGGAATGACCTGAGCTGTGGGTTATGAAGACCTGCGCTCCCATGTTTTACATCAGGTTACACCAATCCATGAATCTGCAGTATAAAGCATTGTTTAAACCCCCCTGTATGTATATGAAAAAAGAAAAAACAACAACTGTCAGACTGCTTTCTAAGGCTGCACTTAATTCCTCCTGGCACAAGGTGACCATGCAGTCTGCCTAATTAAACCACTTTAATTAATAATCTCATACTTTAATAATCTCAATTAGTCTTTGTTAAAGCATGTTGATTAAGAAGCAGCAGTTGTAGAGATTTATTTTAAGGGACGTGTATCTCTTAATTACTCATCTTATTCAATATTATGTTAGTGTAAATATTTTAAATGTTTTAATTTACTAGCAGGAACACAATTTGTCAACAAATGAGTAAACAAAAACAAACCGCAGTTTCTCAGAACAATTTGTATAAAATACTGAATTCATAACATCAGTGCTGTAACATGGCCAATAAACTCAGTGCTATTCAATGACTCCTTTTGTAGAAAAGCTGGAAGAGATCAGAGACCAGGAGAGGAAGGAGGAGACTTTCACCCCAATACCCAGTGCGTACTACATGGAGCTTACCAAGTTACTGCTGAACCAGTAAGTAGGACCGTCCTCCGCATGCCTTGAGTTGCACGAAGTGACAACCTCCGATAACGCGCCACTCTGCTCCAAGCACAACCAGTGAGATGCACACTATCATGAATACCATGCTGCTCCATGTTCCTACCCCTGCAGCAGCGGCAGCTTGCTTCCATAGCATTGCAACCAACACTCCAGAAAAATATAGCGTTAAGATTTCAGTTAATGCTACTTTGAACAATGGTGTGGGTTCACAGAATTCTCTCTGAAAAGTAACCATACGTTTCCAGACAGCACCACCAATGCGTCTGTGTGTTTTTTCTATTTACCTGGCCTGTTACTTATACTCAGTGCTCATTGTCCTGATGTTTTTCTTAGCGCTTCAGACAACATCCCCAAGGCCGATGAGATCAGGATTTTGGTGAAGGACATCTGGGACACACGCATCGCCAAGCTGCGCCTGTCCGCCGACAGCTTCGTCAACCAGCAGGAGGCGCACGCCAAGGTACGCCCCCGTCACTCCACTCCCCATCACAGCCTATGCCTGGGAATGTGTCCACTCACATCAGTGGCACACCTTTACCATGCTTTAACACAGTGTCAGTGCTGGCCATCCCTGGTCCCTGTGGGGATGCAGGGGTGAGGAGGTCTTTGCACATCTGACTGACCTGGACACCCAGTCTGAATTGTTTGAAATAGAGATTGGGTTAGCCAATGAAAGCTCAGAGAACTTAAACCAGAAGGCAGAACCTGAGTTCCCTCTGGCATCGCTTCTGTGGTCATCTCCACACTCAACCTTTTTACCTTTCACACCCACTGCTGCCAGACACGGCTTTGCTCTCTGCATCTTTGCCTTTTGCTCTTGCTCTCCCCCACACTTGACATCCTACAGCTCCAACAATCTGCTACATTACCTGTAATGTAAGAGCGTTAAACATTAGCTATCCATATGCAGTTCTCTTCACTGCACTTTAGTGTCATTTTGAATTATACTGCCTTTTAGATGAATGGCCTACTGCTACATATCTGCAACTTCTGTTACTGCACACTTGTTTTTATAGATGTTGTATATTTTTATGATTTTGTTGCATTTTCTTTGCTATATTGTTTCCTTGGCTATTTTTTTTATACATTTTGAATGATTGTACTTCTTTTACACAAGTGTAAATTGTCCTGGATAAAGGCATCAGGTAAGTAATAATTATAATAAATGACTCTTGCAGTTTTCTAGGATGGGAAATGGCAGCCTCTTCCTAGACTTTAGATTTCTCTGTCTTTGTAAAGCTTATTCTTAAGATAATCTGTGAACTGCTGGGTCTCCTGTCCTGCTCCTGGAGAGCCCCACAGGTTTTACAGGTCGCCCTTAAATCAGACCGCAAACGGCTATTTCATCTTTGTTTTTTTTTTACCCTTAGCTGGACAACCTGACGCTAATGGAGATCAACACAGTCAGGACCTTCCTCTTGGAGTCCTTGAACCACATGTACAAGCTGCGCACAAACCTGCAGCCTGGGACCGAGGCCACCAAGTCCCAGGACTACTAATCACAACCCACGAGCCTCCCTCTAGGGAGAGACTGAACCCTCCTCCTCAGTGCACGCTCCACCCCGAAATCACTGTCTCGTCTTCATAAACCTGGGGCCCTGCAATCCTGCTTGAAGGACACAGTCGATTGGGGGGGGTGGGGGGTGTATCTATCATTCGTCAAGAGTAAAGAGGCTGGATCAGCAAAGCAAACTAACTCCTGTTAAGAGCTGAGGTGTAACAGGAGCTAGAAAGAGCCCAACAGGACTGACTGGAGACCTGTTTGATGCAGTCTGACTGTAGTGGCACTGCTGGGAAGAGCTCAATATGAATGACTGGCAGAGTAGTTTTTATTTGCTGCTGTAGGTCAAGAACTGAGTAACTATTTTTGCCTTTTTACTGTGTACAACCAGCAGCACCTGTAGCTTTTTGTGGAGAAGGTCCTGCCCTGTTTTATAGATTTTTGTATTTTTATTTAAATAAAGTGTTGTTAGTCTGTGACTGATTTATCATCACTGTGTCTTCAGCCACAGTGTGAAAGTACATTAGCGGTCTCATCAATGGCACTGTGTGAGGAGACAGACCTGGTGCTTTGGCAACAGACAAGTTTGAGATTGGTAACACTTACAGTCTGGATTCAGAGATGTTAAAATATGATTCTCTCATTCTCATCTTCACCTGACATAACTAACCTGATTTGATTTCACTGACTCAGTGACATGTTATATATCCCAAAGGAGACGACTAGATTAATGTAAAGTTTTTCATTCAGGGGGCATAAACAGTCCTGTTCCTATGGTGTAATATGAGGATTCTGACCAGGGGTCACATTATAACCAGTCCAAATAACAGCACTTATTTAAAAAGTATTTAAGAAGGCATTGGTTTATTTAAATCACTTGCTTTATAAAAACACATTTTTATTTTACTGTATTTCATAAGCTTTTAAATAATACACAAACATTAAACTATGTGGTAAGATTTAAACATCTGCACTATCCTGTATATTTCCTGTTATAAAATAGATAGGTTCATGCTCTAGTTCATATACTGTCTACTAGTTTCTAACTCTTAATGTTAGCTGGTTTAAATTACTGGTTTTTAAAATATATCTTATGGTTCATTTTGTATTCTAAAACTAAAACTGTTTAAACAAATTATATAAGTCAGCCTTATTATAAAGTAATAAACATTAGGTTATAAACAGTCCTGGTTCTCTGAAATACAGCAGTTATGCAGCCACAAATTGATTTGGTTTCACCTGGAGACCAGTTGTGTAATACCAAATAGACCAATGCAGAAGACGAGTTGCCTTGGTAGGAAAAGTCTTCCAAAAATGGATGTATATCTGTATCCTGACTGCAAGCTAGACACCAGTCCTGATCATTTTCCCACCACATCCCACACTGAGAGCGAGTGAAGGCTGCTCAGGCATTTACCAGGGTGCTAATCATCCCCGTCCAAAAAGCACAGCTGCTCTAACAGCAGCCCTTCAGAGGCCACACATGGAGCGGGGAGCTGGTGGGGCTTGGGTGCCATGAGCACCATGTTTGTGTCAGTGATTGTGGCAGTATTGGATGCTCCACTGCTGCCCCCCCCTCCAACAGCACCATGTTGTAGGGAAGATTTGAAAAGACACAAACGCAATGCAGCAACCAACGTTTTTATTACCAAGGCCCCGGGAGAGAAGAACCAGATTATGAGATCAATACCAATACCTTCTCTGAGGCTTACATCAACACACACAGTATATATGCAGTGGGTACCCCTGACCCCGCAAACCAATATATAACCATTTTACACAATACATACATATGTTTCCCACAGTTGAGTCTTTAGTTGGAATCCTCCTGCTTAGTAATACATTAAGTTTACATACATTTGTGTTGATTTCTACATAAATAGTTCTACAGACCACAGACCATGGCCCTCTGAGCCAGGGGGGGGCGACAGCAGGAGGTGTGAAATCTTCATCCTGACATTTGCCAAGAGTTCCAGAAGGAGAGGAAGTGGTGGGAAGACATACAGAAGAGTGTGAGGCCAAGGCCGACTGAGCCAATCTCTGCCCAGTGGGGCTACATTTTCGCTGAGGGAACTGACAGGTCCCGCTCCGGAGAAGAAGTCTATCACAGTGTTCAACACCCCACGTAGGTGAACCGCCATGGTGGCGAGTCTGTGGGTCAGCGGGTCAAGGTTCTTTGAATGTGCTCATTTGTTCATGCAAGACAACTGTTGTGTTGTCCATATGGATGAGGATGTTTTCCTTGAAGAGCCAGGAGTAAAAACAGAAGACTTAAGAACACAGCCCGTTGCTCCCACGTCCTGCTGGTGAGTCAACCCTGCTATAGGATGACCCAACACAGGCTACAGACTCCTCTTCCGCCTCAGAGTGCAACAGCAATCCTACAGGGACTGCAAGGAACAGGGAATCTCCTTGGGCAGTGGTTGGAGTAAGCATTGGGGAAGGGCTTGCCTTCTGTAGTGCTGCTGGCCTTGCAGAGTCTGTGTCACTCGATCACAAAGCTAGGCGAGCATGGCATTAATGTCCTGCTTGGCCCAGCACTTCCAGGCCCCGGACTGCACCTGTCACACTTGTCAATAGCAATGACGTGATGGGAGGGTCTGCAGCCAGAATAGCAGCAGGGGGAGCACTGCATGGGACCTCCAGCTGCCACCCCAAGAGCTGCGTGGAGAGTAAGGGCCCCTATCCCAATGGCATGGAAAACTTCTACTATGCCAGCTCTGAGAGTCCCCACTATGAAACTAAGGCAGGAGTGTCCAATCCTGGTCCTGGAGAGCCCCAGTCCAGCAGAGGTCAACCTCGTATCACCAATTTATAAACACCTGTAAGTATTTAATTCTGATCAATCAGATCAGGTGGTGAATTCAGTCCTTTAGAAACTATTGGAGCAATGATCCAAGTACCTGCAGCCTCCTGAGGAAAGAATTCCCTTGGTTGACTCACTTAATTGATAAATAACTCACACGTGTTCCCTAGAATTGGGGCTCTTCAGGACCAGGGCTGGACACCCCTACTCTAAGGGCTCTTACAGTCAGGACTCCCCACAGAGGAACAATGCCAGTGCCGAGGCTGTGAGAACCCCCTCGTCTGGAAGCTCCGGAAAGGCACCGCTGAGCCCTTGGCCAGGCAGCGACAACGCAGTGAGAACTCCAGCTACAAGGATAAAACAAGAACAACAAGGTGAAACAGCCAGTGCCTTATGGATTTAGTACACATTTTCAGTTCTGAAATAAAAACACTCCAAACTAAAGAAGAATGAGCAGTAATAGAGGGCATGCACAACACTATTAATTTAGTGAAACCATCACTTATCTGTCTCAGATGTTTTCAGCCTGGGGTGAAGTAATACAAACTGGTGGATTGTGCTTCTGTACGCATTGCGATACATTGGAGGAAGGGCTCCCAGCATGCAGTGCATGAGCTTCGGGGAGTTTGCTACACAAGATTGAGCTCTAGGTTAAAAGCCGTTACACCTACCACTGTGTAATGAAACATCTCACAATTGAAAGGAACTGAGGTTTTACAGAATGGTAAACTTTAAACTGTAATTTAAATACATATATTTTTGGAAAACCTACAGTATACATCTGAGACAGTATAATATGGATCTTTTGCTGTCCCATAATTGTCCACTAGAGGGTGTTAATGGAATACTGTAACATAGAATTAAATACAGTATTCCGCAAAATAGTATATGGACAATGGGCCTCGATAGGCAGTTTTTATTCAGGTCTTGGTTTATTTGTGTCATGTTTCCAGCTCTGTAGCCATGTCTTAATTACTGACCTTGACAAGCACTTTCAAAACAATGGGATCTTTAATCAAACAAGAGATTCTGTTTCTGCTTTTCTTGGCAAAGAGATGAAGCTTTTTATTAAAGTAACAGCAGTTCACTTTTCCAAATTAGACATCAGTAATAAACAAAAACAATATACAGGCATCCATAGAGGACAGAAGAAACCCCCCCACCTTATTGCTCATTAACATTTTGAAGAAATTGTAGAATTTCCTTGAAAAATACAACTAGGGAAAAGTGCCACAGACACAAAATTGTGCATATCATCTAATAATGAGTAATAACAAGACAAATATACAATACAGGCTTTTGTAATTGAAAACTTAACTGCAATTAGCACAGCTGATACACCTACTGTGCTTACTTCGTTATGTGCCTTAGTCCCTCTGAAATGGATGCGTTGGACATTTCTTTGTAGCATGCATCAATACTCTTAACTCTGCAACTCAGTCATCTGCCAGTGCACCCATTTAAGTAACAGACAACTTACTAGACTGTCATTAAAAAGAAAATTGACTTAAAACTTTGTGGCATTTACAACTTTACAACTAAACTGAATCTATACACAAATATAGATCAAGGAAAAAGGATGTTGATTTAATCGCAGGACACGTTTATTCCCAATTTGAAATATCTGTATGTTAACTTCCTATCCCCCATAACAAAAACCACAAAGCATCTGTTAACATTTTGCAATATTTTATTGTCTTTTTTGTCTGAAATTACAGCAATATATTCATAAATACCTAATTACTACATTCAACAAAGAATATATTACATTACAATTAATTCAAACAAGTACATTTGAAAACATGTTTTTTCACAGCATCTAAACATCCTCCATTAACAGGGGTGATGGGTATTTTCCTTTCTTCCTCCCTTGTACAGCAACAAATGCACTCCGGGGGTCTGGACTGACTGACTGCAACTAGCAAGTTCAATAGCTGTGGTTAATTAATGGTTTCGTTTAATATGCATGGCAAAGAAATCAAAGATGGTCGGGTTCTGTAAACTTTTCACTGCCTCCCTTTTAGATTTTTTCGACTGCGTTGATCTCCTGTGGGGCACTACATACACAGGGCGCCCCTCTGCACACAACGCTGATTATTCCAACACATCCACAGTACTGAATATGTCTATCGAAAAGGAGCATTGGAGTTCAAGTACCGGAGAGAATGTGTCACCTGGGCCACAGAGAGCCGTCTCGACTTAGAAAATCACACAAAATGGTCAAACCCGAACCGAGGAGGAATACAGAAAGTAGGAGTCATGGCAATCCGATACTGAGACACAACAGGTGAGGAAAGAAATATATAAATGTGCAAGTAAAAAAAAATAAAAAAAATCCAAAACAATCAAACGACGACAAAAAACAGGGCCACACTTGTTTTTGCGTTAATGGAAGTGTGTTGTACAAAATTGTTCGACAGGCAAATCGCACATTGTCTCTAACAGCGTGGCTGCCATTGTGCAGCAGTTTTCACCTGGACTGTGATGGGCTCAAATCAGGGGCTGTCTTGCTGAGCTATTGATGGCCGCTATTGTTGAAGGCTGTTTGGCAGCGGGGTTTGCATACGCTAGACAAGGGTAGTTAATGCTGATCCGCTAAGTGTTGCCCATTTTCCCAAATTCTCCGAGCACGTTGGAACGAATGTGGCTTAAAACACGATCAACGCTGACCCCAGTGCTGCACATGAACCATGGCTCGGAAATCATCGGCAGTCACTTTTAAGGTTGCAATCGGGGCGACGGGAATTAATACAAACAAAATAAAGCCATTTTTATTGCTCTCTAGTCATATTGTATTCTTTTGACATTATAGTTTTAAATATATAAAAATAGATTTTCTAAATAAATATTAGTATTGAAATTAATCTTATTTCCTAGAATGCACTGCTGTACAACACTAAAAGCGAGCGCACTTCTTTTTTCTTCTTCTGTGAATAATTGTGACGGGAGTGCTGTGTTGAAGGGCCCGGGCCCGGATTGGTCCCTCATTAGCACGGGTTGTTCACAGGTTTTGTGCGCGGACTGTTCAAATATCGGTCGACTCCCCCATTTGCATGAATTTCCAATATGATTTACCCGAGAAATGAGAGAGGAAATGGCATAAACACAGAGACAGCAGTGAAAACCTTGGCAAAGAACTACACACTTCACCCACAGACAAATAAATACTTCATTAGCGTGCCCCCGGGTGGAAATGCTTGACAAATTGCTTCTTTATTCTTCTGGTTGGCAGTGAGGCTTAAACTGACTGAACCGAATCCAGTAGTAGCAGAAAAAGGGCATTTAATAATAATAATGATGACAATGTGTGCAATTCAAACAGAACATGAGAGACTCAGTTTTACAGGTAAGAATATTCCCATTAAAAGGCAATGCATTAGCCGGTGAAGAGAAAAACAAGCATATCTGCTATGGGAAATGCTTAAAACGTGTGGATTCAAGGGTGCGATTGTACCGAACACAAGACCTGGGTGCAGGCTGGCTGTGACTGGTTATTTGGCACGTCAGTCGTATGGCATGAGAGAGGAGGGAGGCCAGTCGACAGTCACAGTTCCCCAGCACATGATCACAGACAAACGTGGACACTATTTGTGAGGAGACCGGGAGTAAAATTGCCCTCTTTGTGGCAAACATTAAAAGGCAGCACTATCCTGCAGGCAAAGACCGAGACAGTCTTTTTCTTTAACCTCTTAATAGTGCACGTCGAAATGGCAGAACAAGGAAAACGCCTCCCGGAAATCTCGGCTCGCTCTCTCCCTCTCTCAGCCCGGCTTGTGGGGAAGAAAACCACCGAACGCACCCAGAAGAAGGCAGAAGCAGGGTTCTGCACATTTGGAGGGTTTGAAGAACTGCAGCTAGTGTGTGTGTCTTGTTAATAATGGACAGAACCAGGCTACGAACAGCCAGGGGACGTGTCTGATGATGTCAAAGTTCAGGTACGCCGCTCCCTACAGAACTAAAGCCCCGCAACAGACAGCTGATCCACAGCGTCCCTCTGAAACCATTTAGCAAAACAAGGGGTTTATAGAGCAAATGCAGTGCTATCTGCATGATTGTAAACTCAAAACAGCACAAGCAGACCTTTCCTAGATGTAAAACATGCCCCAGTACACGAGTGAGCATTATCCCAGTATCACATCGTCCAATCAGCCCAAGGGAGTCTTATTTGGCCAGGCTCGACTTATTCTGGACACAAGAAAGCCCGAGATTCGCACTGGTCCAGCCCGCAACCCGGCTCCACATATCAAGGATTGGTTACCATGGTTTTCGGCAATTGACAAAAAAAAGGACACGCTGCAGTATTAAGTAACAGTCAGAGAGATGCATGCATGCACTGATGTCTGTATCCATGTTTTCTTTCCTTATGTTTATTTTGAAAACTTGTGTTTTAGTTTTATATACCTGGACACTAATTTCCCAAGGATGCAGTTTAGGTATAAACAATCAAATGAAAGCACGATGTGTGGAACAGGACGTTGCAGTTCAGTTCATGGTCGACCTATAAGGGGAAGGTCCGGTGGTGGTGGACAGCTGCAGGTGGGTGTTGGGTCTTCTATCTCCTGGAGGGGGCAGCGGATTTCCTGCTCTGGTTTAGTTCAGTCCTTCATAGACTTACATTGTGATCAGTGGGGAGGGGGGGGAGGCGAAAATGCATGTTTAAACTGGTGCAGCAGGAAAATGAAAAGATGGGAGCACATGCACCAGTGAAAGCAATCTTTTTTTCTCTTTTCTTTTAAAAGACTTCAAAATGTTCTTTATCCTGACCAGCAGCAGTACAAACACTAAAAGCAAGGTTTTTTTTGTTTGTTTTTTCTTTGCCAAAAAGCATTAACATATTAAAAATGGCAGGCTTTTTTCTGTTTTTTTAATAACAATAATTAAAGTAAAAACATACAAAATTCTTTTAATATTATTTACATTACAGGGCTGAAGCACCTTTTTTCATTTTTATTTTCAAAATTCTATTTTGTAATAAAACTGCCTTTTTTTTTTTTTTTAATTTTTCCAAAATGTGCATTGAAGTTCTTCCCTAATCCAAAACAAAAAATAAAAGGAGTTCCTTAGAACAGTACCTCAAGGTAGTTTTTCAGGGAGTTTTTCTTTATTTTTAAGTGCATTTCCAGTTGAAAGCCCATAAGACCAAGAGGAAAGTCTCATGTATTGGTTTAGCGAAGGGAAGCTGGTATCAGCTGTGCAGGAGTATTCGATTGTGAACAGAAATGAACCTCAAACTGCAGGCGGTAGAATTCCGGAGGCTTTGGTCAGAACTCCACTGTCCTGACGTTCTTAGATTCCTCCCAGAATTCCCTGGAATCGCAGTGTTGTTGGTAAGGAGGGCTTTCTGTCTGCTGGGGGGCTCGTTGGCACAATAAGAAAAAAAGTGGGCATCCTTGAATCTGGTAGGGCACTGGCTCTGGAGTGCGGGGAGCTGTGCTGATGATGGAATCCCCATCCCAACACCCCCACCCCCCACCCCCACCTAGAGACTCCAGCAGGTTCACAAAAAGGCCACCCCCACAGCCAGGGGCTCGACGGCCTGCCCCTCCTGCACTACTGACATCAGACGCGGCGGATTAGGCTTTCTAACGCATGGCACATTCGTGGCTTACTGGAGCTTCCATCCTTCTTTGTGGAGACAAGTCTTTTAAATAATCCAAGTAATAAAATAGACTCTCTTTTGCTACTGTGGGGGCCGGGGGAGGTCGGGAGCTGGGGAGTAGGGATGTCACCTCGGGGGGTAGCCCTTGAAGTAACCCCTAGACCAGTGCATCTGTGGAAACGCAAGGCACTTTCGTAAGTGGTCCAGCTCCGCCTGCAGCTTCTCTCGCTCGGATGCCAGCTTCTGTTTCTGGGCCACCAGCTCCTGTCAGATAGAGAGAGAAGATTAATGACACTGGCAGCGAGGACAGCACCCGAGTTAATCAAAGCCTGTGGCGTGACCTCCCCTTCTTAAACAACACCGACTCCGGTTCAATCTCGGAATACCGAACGCGTGCAAACAGACGGGCACAGACTGCCCCGGACACCGAGCCGTTCATCAGAGAGGGGCCTTCACATGTCCAACTGTGCCAGCAATGCTAATCGGCACTGCGGAATAATTAGTACCGGCGCCAGGTTTTTACTGCACAGCCACACTTGGCTATCTAGTCTTCACAATCATTCTTGGTGGCCTTCAATCACAATTAAAATATCAGTAAGCGGAACAACAAAAAAAGCAACAGATTCTTGCGCTGACTTCAAAAGAAGAAAAGCAAGTAATTCGAGTCGAGCAGCAGGAAACGGGAGAGAGAAAAAGAAACATCTGCTACCAGCTAGAGCTTCTGTAGTTCTTTATGGTCGAGGATTGGAGGCAATGAGGGTGTCAAGAAAAACAACACTATTCTGATGTTAATATATATCCTGTGCCTGCAACAGCAGTATTACAAAACATATACAAATGTGTGGTGGTTTATTCTGTTTGTGTTTATCGTAGCAGCATTATACTCAGCTACGATATAAACAGGATGTTGGATAGTTAATGCCTCAGTGGTGGATCTGTAGTCTCTGCATCAAAAAAACAGGATGATAGTCACCTCCACTTGGTAGCCCTTAGCACAGTGCCTCTCACTTCCCTCCCACCACATCCTTATCAGCACGAAAAATGTCTATCTTTGTGTGTGTGTGTGTGTGTGTGTGTGTGTGAAGCTCAATAATCTTACACAGGATTTGGGGGAAGATTGTAATTATCTCCTGCCTGGCTGTGCTGCCGGGGGTCTGGGGCTGCCGAGAGAGAGAGAGAGAGAGGAGAGAGAGATGCGTCTCGGGAGGCCTGTTAAAGCCAGAAAGACAAACTCACCCCCATGCTGTGTGAGAGCTGTTCCGCAGTCACAGTCAGATTATAGTGATGGGCCTCCAGCCTCCGGCACTGGCTCTGTAGCACCTGCCGCTCAATACTTTGCTCTGGGAAAAGGAGAGAGAGAGAGAGGGAGAGAAGGAACAACAGTATGTGAGCCTGTGGAAATCACCCCGGCTCTCATTAGCATCTCCGCCGACACTCTCCCACTAATCACTAGAGACGGTCTGCGCAGCTACAGGCAGCCTGTTCTTCACTAAACACTGAGGTTTCGGCAGAAGGCCTCATTAGTCTGCAAGGAGCGTGTTTTTTTTCCTTCCGATTTAAAGGGGAAGGACAGACAGGAGCAGTGAGGAGGAGGAGGTGAGGGGAGAGAAGGAGAGAGAATGAAGTCTCTTCAAGCCTGCCGTTGTTATATCCAATTCCCCACACTGTGACACACTGTCTTTGTATCAATGCGCTATGAACGGCAGGGGGGTGTTTAGAAGGAATTGAAACTCCTGTACTGGTCTCTGTCACTGGTCTCTGGCTGCGCCTGATTGGTCAGGATGACAGCTATGAGCGGTGTCAGATAATGTATACAAATATCAACATTTGTTTCATTGGTCTCCTGGCAGTAAAGCACGACTGACCAGATTGTGTAAGTGTTTGCAATCTGCTGCACACTGTCTGTGAGAGACGGGCAACCCAGCCTTCAGTTTGCTTTGTTTTTCTGCAGTTCTGCAAAACAACCCCGTGCAGTGCTGCATTCGTGTGCGATTACTCATGAAGGGATAGTGGGCACATCCAAACCATAGACGCCTCTGACCATTCCAGTTGTAGGTCTCCTGGTATTTTGTGGTTGGCTTGTGATTGTCAGTGGAGCCTTGTGTGTCAGTTTTTGGAACATTGTGTGTGGTGTGGCGCCCTCTGGTGGACCCACAGTTTTTTTGTTGTTGTAGTTCACAGAATTAGAAAAGATGTCTTGCTCTATTTATCACCATCACTGATAAATCCCTTCCCACATTTCTCTTCTAGGTCAGTGAGGAAGAAACGCAAACCCCCGTAAAGCCACTGCATCACCCAGGAGCTCCACATGGGGAGATTACAGGAGTTCATAGTCAGCAGGATGCTTTTAGGCACTATGGGATTTTAAAGTTACTTTTTTTTTTAACATTGTAAACAACAATAACAACAATTCCATGCTGATGACATCTACTTATTCACTCTCCTGGACCAATTTAACCCCTTTCCTGCCTCTAATGCACATGTGGATTTCAAGAGATTTGTAAAACTTGCTGGACTGGGCCCTGTAGCTCAGAATCACAGAAACTCAGGCTACGCTTACCATCAATGTATTCCTGGTAGGCCTCAAAGATCGCCTCGATTCCCTGCCACCTTGGAGCCGGAGCCTCCTCCTCGTATTCCTCCTCCGAGTCTTCGTCCTCCTCGTCCTCGTTCCCCGAGGCCTCCTCCCGCATGGCCTGGACGTCTCGACGGGGCGGCAGGGGGCAGTGCTGTCCGTTGGGCTGGGGGACGGCCAGCCGGGACTGGCCCTGCAGCTCTGGAATGTTGTAGTGCACCGACGAGTCCAGCTTGTGGTTCGTCTCTGTTATCCCTGTCGCACACCCTGAGAGAGGAGAGAGAGAAATAACAAAAAAGAGTGTCAACCATCAGATGCACACTCAGTGGGCTGGTGGGCTTTTTATGTCCAGAAGAAAACCGAGCATTCCTCCGAGTAGAGAAGAATTGAACCCATTTCATTTATTTCTCTAGTTATCTTTTGTTCCAAACGTTTCCCCAAATCATTTTATGAACTGCAGACAAAAATGATAAACTGCTTTTTATTGAGTTATTGACAGAATCTAATTTTGATGGAGATTATAGTGAATATAATTATGATTCTATACTATCACTGCCCTCCAGCTCTTCTCATGTGGGTGTAAATCCTCGTTAATCAGCATACAATAAAAAAATAAAATTGGAGGAGCACACGGTGGGGAATAATATCAGGGGTAATGAACAGGCCATAAAAAGGTGCTCAAATACAGTGTGGTAAAGTGGAAATGCTCTCGCACACTTTTATGATTTAGACAAATAAAGGGCTTTTCTCTGCAAGTTCCGCATACCTTTGTGTTTCTGTAGTGCCTTCTGGGTAGACTGCAGCACTGACTCATGAAACTGCTGGGCAAACTCTTCCGGAGTGAAACTCTCCCAGGGTTTGGTCTTTCCATTCAGGCTGTGGGGGCCATCCTTGGGGGGCTGTGGGGGCCGCATGCTGTTGAGTAAGCTGGGGTTCTTCTTGGCCAAATGGCCCTCGCCTAGCCTGGCCTTGTCCCCACTATGGAAGGGAGCCCGGGGGTCATCTTTTGGTCTCAGTGCTTCTGAGGGCTTTAGCTGCTCCGGCCGGCTGGACTCCACAACCTTCTGTGAGTCGGGAGGGCAGGGGGTTGGCGGCCGGACGCTTGGCGGCCGTTCCGAGTCAGCGGGAGGGTGGCCTGCAGTCGTGTCTGCTGCAAAAACCCAAGACCTTGCTGGTTAGATTCCAAACACTTTCAATATTTCACACAGCATGCTTTAGAATAATTCCTCTCGTTTACAGAAGTATGTAGGAAGGGCTTGAGTGAGGTGACTAACTGACACTCACACCCTTCCACACAGACGAGTCATTCTTTTGCAATGGCTGCGGCAAGAGCGTCCGACTGCAGATAAACAATATTGAAGTGAATGTTGTACTAAAACATCTGTAGGTGGCGATCGAGGGAGGGAACAGGGTTCTCACTTGTGTGGGGGGCAGCAGGACTCTTGCACAGGGGCTGAAGGGGGTGTCTGATGTTTTCCAGGGTCACACTCTTCTGCTTGATAGCCTGCAGCAGCTCCACCACCTTTTCATTGTCTAGATCGAGAGAGGACGCACTTTAGTGTCACTGAACTGGATGATACCGAGCTTTAACTCTGCAGTGAATTCCTTAGGGTGAATCTGCTTTAGTGAAAAAGATGTGTTTAATTGAAATTCCTTATCTTGTTTTATTCCATTTCTATTCACACAGCTATCTAGCTAAGCATGATTCTGTGTGAACAAAAAAATAACTATATGCTTTCCAGTGGAATTTGCCCTGATTTACAAGGAACTTGTGGATCTTCTTTCACAGAGTTACTTCCTAATGGATGTCAACGTTTTTGCCCAAATTTCTTCTGGTCCCTGCTGTCGCTAATCCTCTGCTCTACCCAGCTAGACAATGCCACCTTCCTCAACAACAATAGGCAATCCTTCTTATAAAACAGTAAGGCTCTAGACTGCTGCCTGGGGGGAAGCATTCTGTAAATCCTCCGTGATTAGAGAAGAATGGCGGTGGGAATCAGAGTAAGCTGCTGGCTCCTACACACTGCACTGGAGGAGAAAGCTTGCCGGCTGCAAGCTTGAGCAAATCTGCTCCTGTATAACCAAACTTGGACACCCTTTCAGATGGCGTCCGCCAAGCCAGAGACATTCCGCTGTAGGAGCAATTATTCCTCTAGGTTTGGGATATTCGTTTGCGGCTTCCGAAGTGCTTGTGTTACAAATAGGATGTTTTGTGAGATTGCACTGGAAAGCTTTCTTTCAGAAAACTGCTTAGTTATCAATTTAATGCATAAAATAGTGTTTTTATAAAATACGAGAAGATGCATTGTGGTATTTATGACTGCAAAGAAAATAAAACTATCATAAATATGGCAGTCAATATTATTTAAATATTAAATCTAATGCTTTCAGGGCTTTTTCTGATCAAATTATTCTTTCAGCCTCAAAATTAAATGAAGAGACCATTGTCTTGACAAATGCACAGTAATTTACTTATCAATTTCTTCACATTTAAAGAAAATTTTATTCCCTATCCTGTTTGCTTGGGATTATGGAGCCATATGGTCCCCCTACTTAAAAATCTTTAAAACTGCCAGTTCAGAGATTGGCGATTCTGAGGGATTTAGTCAGATTTAAAGAAAACTTTGAACCACCTGTCAACCCGAAAACTACAAACATGTCTTCAGTGGCAGCTTATTATTATTTTTGATCTTTCTTCTACTCATAATTGAACATGTTTGTAGTTTCCAATGAGCGGATGGGGGGAAAAAGGTCGGATTTAATCTGGCCCTTAGAACTACCCACAACCCTCTGCTGTCGGGACACTTGTGGCTTACCTTTCCTCTGCTGCGTGTTGACGTGGGACAGGCTGAACATGGTGAGGAACTTCTTCTTGTCCTCTAACTCGGGGGTGCAGTTCATCTGCTCGGCGGTGTAGCGGGTGCTGAGGGGAGGTGGTGGTGGGGTCTGTCGTTTGCTCTGGACGGCCGGTGGAGAGGGGCTGCGTTCCCTCAGCATCCTCCGCCTCTTCCTCCTCTTCTGCAGCAGCAGTTCGTCGCGGCGGGCCCGAGTGGTCAACCCGAACACACGCAGGAAGTCCGTCTTCTACAGGGGAGAGACGGGCCGGGTTAGTGTAAGTGTATATGTAGTGTATAAATTCTTCACTCTCTCTCTGGAGTGGCAGTCAAAGGTTTGCAAACACTTCCCCATATTATTTCAGTTCAATCATCTTTTGTTTCCTCTAAGCTGGATCAGAGTTCAGCAAACTCTGCGAAGGGTTTCATTTTTTTTTTGTCATCTTACTCAGGTTGAATTTTAAACTGGGCTCTAAACCAAGTCTGTGGGTGTTAATGAAGTCATTCTTACAAAACCAGTCATCTGAAACACTCAAGATATTTTAGTCAGGGCTCAGTCCCAGGATGTGGTTAAAGTTAGCTTTGACACCTAGAATAGTTTCCGGACGGGGAGATTATCTTGTATCGTCTGGTCAAGTTTAATTTCGTCTGGTTTCGTTGTCAGAGTTTTTAAGACAATGTGGAGTTTCAACGCCCGGAAAAAAAAAAAAAAAAACTAAATCAAACAGCACATAAATTAATGTATGGTTCCGCCGATTTCACGTTTCATTACGACTAACTAGAGATATTTTACACAGCTTAACAAAACCAAATATGTATTGACAAGGCAGTTTGAGAGTAATGGATTGCTTTTCTTGTGACTAACTGCCCTCTTTCCAATAATACATGAAGAGGACAACCCTTTCTAAGTGCACGTGGTGGGACCCGTCTGTCTGCGAGTGAGCAAGTACAGCTGAGCCGAGAGACTGCTGGGGCTCCCCGGCCCACAGGCGGTGGCTCGGGGACTGTGGGGCCAGGCAGTCCAACACTCAGAGTGAGGGCCGTGGGAGGGGGATTACTGTGGTGTTTAGAGCTGAGGGACTGCGGAAATCATGAGGCATAGTTTTCAACAAGAAAGCACCAGGAGATTAATTTGAACAGACAAACAAGAAAACCCATTTTCACCACAGAATTCAGTCACCTACACCTGTGGATAAGGCACGAAAGAAATTGATGTTTTCTACCCACAGCAACGTACAATATTAAATGTACAACACCACATAAATCCAGAACCATACAGATTTCAAACCAAAGCTCTGGTTAAAGGTGCGCTTCGGCTGTAATAAATAAGAGTAAACAGCGCTGCACAGAAGCAGAATTGTTTTCAGTCTGAGGATCACAGTTCTGACATGCTGTGCAGTGTTAGCCAACTGTATGAGGTCTAGAGTTGCGCTTTTCTTCTTGCTGAACCGTAGTGTTGATGAGTCTTTGGAGTCGTAATAGATGCTTTTAGGGTTATTTTTCTGCTAATTGAATGGCAGCAACAAAGGTGTTTTTCTCGTTCTGAAAGACTGCAGATGAAGGCCTGAGTATAGTCTGCCACAGGCTTAGCTATACTTCAGACAGATTTAAAAGACCATTCCTATTATTTTCTGGCCAGAGTTTTACAGGTGAGGAGACGTTCACCTCTGTGTTCAAGTCTGAGAGCCTTAGATTAGAACAACCAACCAGAGAGTGGAGGAGCATGGAGATATGAAAGCCCTAACCTACAAGGACAGTCACAGGTTATTGTAACTACGTATAATAATAATAATACTAATGTACTGTTAACCATCAAAGAGACCTCAGCACTGTAGTGATGTCATCAAAACATCCTGTGTGAGTGAGGAGTCTAGCTGAACCAGTTTTGAATAAGCCAACCCTGGTGAGTTAATTTTGCCGGCAAACAGAGTAACCTTACACCAGGCGAGGGGTAATGCAAGCATGTGCCATCATCTCCGTTTGAGTTAAATCGATTCACGCTGTAAAGTCTCCGACACACCGGGTAGTGCGTTATAACCCATGCGGCATCTGCTACGCTTCACCTGTAGTTAAAAGACCCCATTCGCAGCAGATGAATGAAAAGAAAGTAAAAAACAAAACAAGGAGATGGAAGAAGGTTCGGTGATGACGGTTACCTCCGACGAGTCGTCCAGCTTGAGTGGCGGTTGCTCGGCGACGCGGCGCAGGTGGGCTCGCACCTCCTCCTCGTCGCTCTCGTCGTACGAGTCGTCCAGATCGTAGTAATAGCCTAATTAGGGGAAACGAGATTGCTTTTGAGACTGGGGGGGAGGTGGCAGGCAAACCTGCGCACACAAACACAAAGGCGCCCCCCCTGCTCGGTGTGGCAGGAACATCACGGCGGCTCCCCCACACATCCTGAGCCTGTCAGACGCCGTCTTAATTAGCCAGCAAACGTAACCTTTCCGCAGAGCAGCGGGTAGGAAGGAAGAGAAGAAATGCACACAGAAGAAGCCTGCGTTTAGGAGGCGTCAGTGACAGTACTGTCTCTGCTCTGGGGAAGGTTAGCCGTGATCGTGTAGTGGAATAACGCAGGACACGGCCTAAAAACATGACCCACTGCCTGGGCCAGAACACACACACAGTCAGAACACTTTCGAACGAAGTAGCTGTGATCTGAACCCTCGACTGCCTCTAACTAACCTGCATGAGGTGAGCACGTAAATCTTGTGTTGAAAATTTGCTTTCCAAATATGCCCTACTATAAGTCTGAAAGTAAAAAAACTGCAAATATCAATTCATCTTTTAGTATCCAGTCTCTCAATGTTCTGTAGTCTGGAGCAAAACCAAGTAGCGGTGTTTGCCGTGTCCAGCTGTGTGTACGTTTTTGTGTCACCTCACCTTTCTCCCGGGCCTCTCGCCGCCTCCTCTCCTCCAGGTCCAGCTTGCTGACCAGCCGCCTGTGCTGCTGCAGGAAGTCGTCGTACACCAGCATTGGGTCCGGCCCCCGGGGGGGTGCATGCATACTTCTGTAGGGGGAGCTGGCCTTGTGGGGGGCACTCAGGTCCCCATACTGGCTGGGCAGGGACAAGGATGCCCTCTGCTGGTTGAGAAAGGACTGTGTGGATTTCTCCAGCTCGGCCAGGAACGTGCTGGGCTCCAGGAAGCTGGTTCCTCTGAGGGAGGGGTACTTCTCCAGAGACTCTTTCCTCTTGCCGCTCTCCTCCAGCTTCTCGGAGCCGTAGTGGCGCTCGCCCTTGCCCAATGCCTGGACCTGCCGGCTGGCCTCGTAGTGGCTGGAGGGCAGGGACGGCTCATGGCTGCGCCGCTCGGAGACCGTGTCAATGAGCGAGGCTGGGTTCCACAGGGTGGTGGGGGGTGGGGGGCCGTGTTCGCGGTGCTGAGATTTGGGGGAGATCAGGGGTGGTGGCCCCCCCAAGTGTGGAAGCAAATCTCTGCCCCCCGGCTCGTGGTGGTTTGGGATGGGCCTGCAAGAGCAAAATGGATTCGCATGAAAATTCAAGAGAGCAGTGATAATAAATCACCCCTCGCCATAACTGATAGGAATTAAAGCTCGGTTCGGGCAGCAAGCATTCCTCAGCAGCAGCACTGAGCACAAAACCCCGCAGTAATGTGCAGCTGAACAGAAACATTACACTCAACCGCAGTAAGCTGGGAAAGCTTGTTTGAAATGGCCTTTCCTTGAAACACATTCATCATGCATCAGTTTGTGTGTGTGCGTGTGTGTGTCAACTGAAGTTTCTCGTGAACCAACTCAGAGTGGCAGGCAAAGCAATAACTTTAAAAGCGTCACAGTTAATTCAACTAAACCAGCTAATTAAACAGCTATCCACCACCCAAGCAGATTATGTTAATCGCTGCTCTCTGGCCTCCTAGTTTTCATTCTATCGGTTTAATGCAGTCCCCCCCGCACAACACAGGGGAACAATATAATTATCAATCAGGATTACCAAGAGGAGGTGTGTCTACTTCACATGCCTAGAACAAGCCTGGTATTATAGTATTAATTAGGATTGACCTCAATAATGCCAAAGAAGCCAGGCCAAAAGCAGATATTACGGAGAAGGGGGGCACAAAAAAAAGAAAATAACTGGAATTATACAAGGTGCCGAGGATGAAAAAAGAATTAGCTATTGTGCGACTGCCCCACAATCTCCTCCTATTAGACCTGCTTGGAGCTCTAATCTGTGCATATGGAAAATAACAAAGCCTCGTCAACAAGCAGGGCTGACTAGGTGAAGGCCTGCCAAAATCACACAGCAGCTCAGAAAAAAAGTGCCAATCAAGACCCGAACAAACACACATAGCTAAGGAGGTTGCATTACGATCTCTTTCAACAGAACACCGCCGATGAGAATTGGGAAGGTCTGCAATTTTTTTTTTTTTTTTTAACCGTTTAAAAATTAAAAAAATTCCAGGCCCATTTTAGTTTCCTCTCGATTGCTAAATAAAGATTTCAAACAACAATGAGACCCGTGATTAGAGCTCGAAGTGCTGTGAAGGAGTGGGACAGGTAGGGTACACCTTTCAGATATGAAAGCCTCTGTGACAATCTCTCTGAAGTTCTTGAAGATATAGGACAGCTCAATTCCCCAAGTGCTACTCCAACACAAATAAATTACAGTACAGAGGTACTTCTGGATAAGACACAGGCTCATACACAGGAACAAGAGACCCATTCAAATAAGGAAATTCCTTTGTGTGTCACATCTATTGCAGAATGATTTACGTCAGGATGGCAAATCTTGGAAATATGAAGAATTGTCAAACAGGGCCTTTTCTAAGTTAGATTTCAAGTTGTGCATCAGCTTCATTTGTCGGTTTTAATTCCCAATTATTCAGCATTACTGGTGCGCAGTATATAGAGGTCCTCACCTGTGGCCCTCCCCCCGGAGGTCTCCCTCCCCGGGCCGGCCGATGTCCAGGTGCTGCTCCAGGACCTGCTGTCTGAACTCAGACACCTGGAATTGCCGGTCCTCCTTCTCCTGCCGCAGCTTCCTCTGCCGCGCCAACCATTTCTCCTCCTCGTTGTTGCGCTGCAGGAGCAATGCCGCTGCCAGGGTCCCCTGGGCAGAGCTGCCCACCCCGACCCCCAGCCCAGCCGTGCCAGCCGGCCCCAAGAAAGATCCATGGGTAGGGATGAGGCCGGGCACGGCGAGGTGGGTCGAGGACGCAGGGGAGGGGAGCAGACCTGGTGGGACTGGCTTGGGTGCGGGGAGAGCTGGCTCTTTGGTTTTTTCTTAAAAACAAACAAACAAAAAAAAAAAAACCTGTAAGACTAAAAATAATAACTAAACGTGTGTAAACGTTTGGACACATACCGGTCTTAACTCACTTCAATCAATTGTAATCAGTACACAGTCAGTGTCCATCAAACGCTTTAATTATATAATTGGTAAATAGGTATAATTTAATTAAACAAATCACAGAACTGACAGTTTCAAATGAAGGGTGTAAATACTGAGAAGTGTACATATCAAGAAAAATACATAGAAAACAATAAGTGGGGTCAACCTTTAACTAGAAAGGTGTAGAAATTAGTTCAGGGAAAGAAAACAAGTAAGTAAATTGAATGGTACAGTAGTATAATTTTTAAAATAAAAACATCCCATGTCCAAACTGGTGAACAATAGAATTAAAGATGGCGTATTGATATTAAAGAGAGCAGTACTGACAAAATCTCAGGGGAAGGATGTATACGTTTCAGTAGAGCTCATTCAACACAGATAACCCCCGGCTTAGGTTTGTCTCCGTATCTGAACATTCTCAGCTTTATTCACTTCGCCTGATAAACATACTGCATTGAAAGAAAAATGTTCATCACAAAACGGGTTATTCTGTTCCTCGCATCCCACTTCATTAAGCTGGGAGCTTAGTGCCAGATTGCGTTTTTTGAAGAAAAGTCTGCCTGGTGAATTTATTAGTCTATGTGCCTCTCTGCTGGATAGTGGAAGACCAGTGAAGTAAACCACAGAGGAAAAAATAAATAAAATAAATCTGTGTTGTTTAAATTAAGTATAATCTGCAGTGCGGCATGCTCTGGGAAATCAGTACCCGGTGTGCATTTAGTTAACAAAACTTGTATTTTGTGCTTGGAGACTGAGAATGAATATTCATACGTGGCCTGCTTAGCGAAAATTTGGTTTAGCATCTTAAATAATGTATTTACCTTGGAGGAAAAATACCCCAAGCTAATAAAACGCATACACACACAAACAAACACACAGACACATATATATTTAAACCGATATAGATATATATATATATATATACACACACATATCTGTCTATATGTGTGTGTCTATATAGATGTAGCTATATATATTTGTGTTTCTTTTCCCCATTTATACCTTTTTAAGGTTTCTTCACACGCATAGCAGTATAATAATTTCAATCCAGTCAGCAGTTCAGCCAATTGGACTGGGACTATCTCTGAATACTGCAGTGTGAATTACCTGTCTATCAAAAAACTTAACAACCTTCATCTGCTTGATTTTATTACCATTTTTATTCAGAGTAATTTATTTATTGTCTAACTGATTGATTTCTTTCACGCTGCACTGTGCCCGGACAAGAAGCCGGAGTCTTATCCATACTCTGTTCCTACAGCTGTGTAGGGGGTGGTCTGCGGTTATCCATGTGGGTATTCGGGCAGTACCAGGCTTTGTGGCACAGTCATTCGACCCCTGCTCGTGACACTGCAGGTAAAGCCTAAGGGCTCGGAAAAAAATCTAAACGCCCTATTGGTTACCCTATAAAAAGACTTGGTTGACCTTTCCCTACCCCTCATTTTTATTAGTGCAGTTTACAGCACCAGAGAATTCCCCCAGCACTTGTTTTCAAGGGTAATCTCAGTTTCACCACCAACCGAGTGCTGTGGGTTACACATATGATTTTAGCAAATATTTGAATTCCTTTGAGTGCACCTTAACAGGTCACAATGCAAATGCGAAACAGAAGTAAGCCTATATTTTTAATACTGAAGGTAAATCAGCAAAGCATTATCTGTTGTTTAACTTAAGGATCCCCTATTCCCTACCTAAAACAGGGGCATATAAACCAAAAAGGATTTGTGACATTCAGAGAGGGAGGGAGAAAAAAAACACTTGTGAGTTCTAGAATAGGCTGTGGGTAATTCTAATTGAATCTTCCACTGGTTTTTGCTCATTGGTCTGAAATGGTGGCTGATAAGGCGTACCTGACTGTAGCCCAGCCTTACCCGGCCTGTTGGGGGTCAGTCTCTCCCCGGCTTTGGCCCGGTCCTCAGCTGGCTGGGCCCTGAGGGCGTGTAGGTCTGCCAGGTAGTGGTTCTCCATGGCTTTGGAGGCCTGCAGCTCCTTCTCTCTTGCTCTCTCCTTCTGTCTCTCCGCCTCCCGCTCCCGCTCTCTCTCCTTCTCCCGCTCGCGCTCCAGCTCCCTCTCGCGCTCACGTTCACGCTCCCTCTCCCGCTCCCGTTCCTTCTCCCGCTCAGCCTCCCGCTCCCTCTCCTTCTCACGCTCCCTCTCTCTCTCCCTCTCCCTCTCCCGCTCTCGTTGCCTCAGTTCATCTTCCATTTGCAGCCTGTGGGGAGAAGAAACAAGTTCTGATTGGAATTTGAGCAAGGCAGGGCAGGAGAGGAAGAATGCGAGACACACACACACACAACGGACAGGAATCAAGGTTCCCCCAGTTGGCTGCGGGCTTGTACCTCTCGGAAAGGCGCTCGGACTGCAGTGCGGAGATCGAGGAGTGCGACAGCTCAGCTGGGTACCTCACCCCGGGCAGGTGCATGTGAACGGCCGAGTGGTGCAGAGAGGGCAGGGTGCCCGCCGTTCCCAGGGGGTAGAAGGGAGACCTCATGGGGGACAAGCAGAAAGAGTCGTCCATTCTGGGGGAAGGAAGGAAACAGTCAGGCCTCACACCCTGTATCAGTTACTGGACAGAGTCTCCTATTCAAAGCACTTTCAGAAGGGCCTCAGGACTCTATTGCTGGCCCATTAAACACATTTATTAACATTTTCCCCAACACAGAGAATTACATCAGCATCCCAATTACAGACAAATTACACTAGGGTTGTGCTGAACGTGTCTCATCAGAACTTAATTATAGCTCATGCAAATCCAACATTTTAACAATGTTTGTACTATTTTAATAAGTATGTTCATATTTGTGTTCATTGTTTGACACATTGGTCTGCTCTTTCATAAGGAAGAGAGGCTCAGACAGGTTGTATTTGTTTACATGATTAAAGAGAATCAGAAGGAAACAGCTGCTGTGAAACATTGTATTTATTAAAATTACTGAAAAATGTAGAAAGAAAGATGTACTTATTTCAAGACAATATTTAACAAAAACATTTTTCAAACTGCTTTTGTTTGCATTGATATTGCAGTATATAATTGTTATACCCCCCACCCCCAGGGTTCTCCTTCACAGCAGCCTGGGACCTCTTCTCTCTCCCTCATTCAGCTACAGCAGATGCCCTTCAGGAAACACTTTCATGTTTAAACCTACACTGTTTTTGTCTTGTGATCTTTAATTTCTGAACAAATACATAGAACAATTAATATTTAAAAAAGCAATGCAAGGTTTGCCAGCATGTTATGGTTCTGAAAAGGAAGACTTTGTGGATCTGCTGCTTTTGAGTAAATATACTAGATGTTATGGCAATATATTATGCATACAGTTCAAGTATAATCACTATCATTTGCTTTTATCATCTGGCACTTAATGTAGACCCACCTCCACCACAGCCCTTTCAGTTAACTTTCCATACATTGCCAAGGGATACTCTAACAGGAAAAACTGGGTTACATTTGTAAAACACTGACCACTGCATTAACTGCAATAAAAAGACTACAGGATGAAGTCTTTGAACACAAATGGGAAGCTAAATTAAGTACTTAGGAGGAGATTTTGCAATATGATGGGTTTGGTTTCCTTTTATCACTTGGTAAACAATGTGTGGTTCTGAAATAGAGCCCAGTATGTTGCAACCTGGTGAGTTGGACACCTCCCTGGTCTCTCTGGGAGAGTCTAACTGGCCCAGCGCTCATACCTGTAAGCAGAGAAGGAAGGGTGGGGAAGGTAGGTGGAGTGGTAGTAGGCTGCGGCTGTAGTTGGGTCCAGGCCCAGGGGCGGCAGCGATGGCATCCGCAGGTCCTCGGCGGTGGGATAGGGTCTGAAGCTGCGCAGGTAGTCCTCGGGGACGCTGGCTGGAGGGACCACGTGGTGCACCTGCCGTGGGAGGCTACTGGGGGAGACGCAGAGAGAGAGAGGTCTGTTGCACATGGCTTGATCACATCACATGGCAGTCGCCCAGCTGAGAAGGGACATGGGCAGGAAGAGAGCTGCACCCCAGTCAAGCTAATACCGATTCGACTGGTTTCACGATAACATTTGATCTAAGTTTCATGCAAGTCATAGCCTGTGAAACACTGTTTGAGTCTGGATTTGTCCAGTCCAGTCCATGTGCTTCACAAAAAGCTAAATATTAAAACTGAAGTGCATCTATTCAATGGCTGGAAAAATACAAAGATTGAGCTTTCTGTAAATATTCTTACTGTGTTGAAGTCTATCATTATTACAATAGCCCTTATGTCATAGCAGTACTAGCTAGTCACACCATTTTTTTTTTTTTTATTAAATCTTCAAAAGCATATTACCTGAATATCAGTTCACAAGACAATATTTATGCACTACCGCACTAGAAAAAAAGTTTTTCACAAAGTATATTATAGAAGTCCAGAAACTAGAAATATATACTTCAAATTGAAGGAATGGACAACTTTTTAAAATGTTTTTATTAATTCAGCAGAAGCATGCAGGCTGGATGTGGAGGGGGCGAAGATGGTACTCACTTTAGCTGCTGGAAGCGCGCGTCCTGGACCACAGAGCCGGGGGCGAGGCTGAAGGTGTAGGGGTTACCGATGAGGTGTGGGGGGACGGAGGGGCCGCCTTTCTCCTGGGCCGACTCACCACCCAGACGATCCCGACTGCTTCCACGTGGCCCAGACTCTGCCTGCAGGTGCACAAACACAATTCATTCATTTTTTCAGTACTGGAAGTCCTATTAAAAATACAGGCAAATTCTCAGGGAGGAATCAGAATGCGAATAAATTAAAGCTGCGAACGGCGGCTCAGTCTCAGGCAGCAGCAGCTTTTAAACCTTTCACCACCTAACCACTGTAGATAAGAGAGGCGGGATTAATCCAATGATACAGAAGAAAGACCTATTTCTATGCCACACTGGTTATGTTCCTAACAGTGGAGTCCTTTTTAAGGTGGGGCTGGGAGAGGGGCTTAATTAATTCATCATGTACGTCCACATGCATTAGCAGGCGCCACTCGGTCAGGACACTTTGTTAATTCGTCTGGTATAAGTTTGGAGAATGTACTGCTTGGGAAAAAAATCTGGAACTGAAAACAGAGTGATTGCACAAACCAAAATAAACCCCTAAACAACATTAAAGCCTTCCTGCTGTTACAAACAGATTCAGGCTCAGCAAATGTTTTAAAAAAAATTAATTAAGCACATGAATACCAGAGTTGCATGCAGTTCAAAGCTATGTATGTTTCTTGTATCAGTTTTGATTTGATATGCTGATCCTTGAGAATATTTCACCTGATTGCCAATTCTCAGTAAATATGACTGCTTGGAGAAAAACGAAGGAGAACCTGTAAACCTGTTCCTGAACTCAAATAAGATGGATGGGGACAATAAATATATACTTTTATTTAGGATCAATTTTAAGGGCCTTCCGAAACGGCAGTCTGCGGAGGAGACGGAGAAAGAGAAGACGAGACACACAAACAGTGTGGCAAGGAGACTGAGGTGAACGAAAGACATGCCCCAACCAGGGTGCGTTCGAGGCAGCTGGGGGTTCATCCACGAACACTGCTATCAATGAAGGGGAAGTGGTGCAGAAAATCGCATCAGCGCCGGAATTAACCTGGCGACACCCTGGACTCATGGGTAAGGGGATAAGAGGGCGGCTGAGGGGTTAAACTGACCTGAATTGACCTCCAGTGTCCACGGGACAGGGGGCTGGAAAGAGGGAATTGGGGGGCTTTTTAGTTTTGTGTGTGTACACGCCGTTCCCATTCTGTTTTCAATGATAAAGAAAATCCCATTTTGTGAACCATTACCTCCCCCCCAAGGCCAGCCCCACTCCCATGCAGGCTGCCCGCTGTGAGCCGCTGACCCGTCCTGACTCCTCCGCGCTAACATGTAATATTAAATGCCAGTAATGTTTTTTTGAGGCAGCATGTTGCTCGCTCCTTGTATTTTAATGCGCTTCACTTGGCAGCAAGCCAGCCCTGCTTTCTCACCCCGGCACTCCCTCCCCTCACGTCTCCTCTTCTCTCAAGCCTCCCCCTTTACCCATCTCCTAGGTCCCTTAAAAAGGCTAAAATCTTCTAATGGGTTTCTGCGCTTACAGGGGAGGAAGGGGGGGGGGCAGGGCCTCTCGGCAGCACCCTTAATGTGCGCTGAGGCAGAAAAGTGGTTCAGAAATGTCAAAAGAAGTCAAAATCAGAGCTCAAACTGAAAAACTTGAAATGTGTCTTCTCTCTCTCTCTCTCTCTCTCTCTCTCTCTCCCTCCCTCACCGTTTTCTCTTTTGCCGAGACATTGATTGATCCATCTAGCGAGGAATCCAAGCTTTCTGAAAGGTACAAACCTTGCTATTAAGAAAAACTTTTTTTTTTTTATTTGGTGTGGCTGCTGACATTTAGCAATATTCTCCCCACACCCATTGCATACTATAAAGATGTATTAACACAGTTTGAAGAAAGATTGCTGTGTCACTCAAAATAATATTGCGGTAAATAAAATGGAATGATATCTTTATTGGACTGACAGCATTTGCAAAGAGCTTTTGGAGTGGAAGACACCCCCCTTCATTTATTTGGTTTGAAATGGCAGTGAATTGGAAGCTATTTTGTATTAACATCTGTTAACAGTGGAGACAGAACTGTTTGAGCTTTCTCTCTTTTTATGGATGTGGTCTACACATAGTCAAGTGCATTATGATACAATTATTGTAAGAGTATTAAGGTATGTGCTAATACTTTAATTGCAATGTCATATACTGACAGGTTTAATTAAAGCAGCTGCATTTCACTTTAGATGAAATTAGAGGTGCAGTAGTCCTGCGAGACAGCGTTTTTTACATTTAAAAATTAATTATACTAGCTTTGTCTCCCTCTCGATACTTGTTAAGCCTGTTTATCTGCAAGTAAACAGACAGTGCTAGTCAACAGAGTCTGCATACAAACTAAAAAGGAAACTGAACACTGCTGTCACTGGGGAATCTGGCTGTGAAAGAGGTCAGAATGGTTTGAAATTAAAGGCCACAAATAAAGTCCCATCAATAACTGGTTGTTACTCATAAATATGCAACACAACTTGCGCTCCATTACCAAAGAATACAAATAATTGTTAATGTTACAATGCCAGAAACTGCTAACCATTATTTTATGGTTTAAAAACTTCCAAAGGCCAATTTCCTCCCAAAAAATAAATGTAATTGGAATTGCTTGCGTTACCTTTGTATTCCTGACAGGTCATACCATGATTAATACACTTGCATATTTGTCATGGATTTCCCATGAAAAAGAAAACAAAACAAAAAACACCACACCAAATCATCACAACCCGTCTCACATAACCTCTCACTTTGTTGTTATGTTTTAGCTACATGCATTCACAAGTACATGTCAAGTACCAGACATCAGCATGATAAGCTATGAAAAATTAGACTTTCCTTTTATTACTACTTTATGAAACCATATGCTTCAGTAATACTGTACGTCATTGCCCGATACTTCAGTGCTGCTAGGTGCGTTATCGTGCTTACAAACATTAAAAATGAAAATGCTCTTGTTTCCAGCTTGTGTAAAGCTTTGGGACAAGCCTTTTGTTTTTCTTGTCTTAGATTTCCAAACTAACACCAGCAGACTTGAAAAATGTCCCACAGAGAAAAGAGCTGCTTGTATAGGCTAGTGCTGTAGCTGTGAAAAAGCTTGAAATTGTTAAAAAGCACTTCTGCCTCAAAAAATATAAGAACTCTAAAATTAAACTCTAAATAAAAAACAACTAAATCTTGACTGTTCAGACACAATGCTAGACAATATGATCTTGACTGTTCTGACACAAGCCTTTGGTCTCATGATCATGAAACATTTGTTGTTACTGTGCTTGCAGCTTTTAAACCCAGCATGAACTCCATTATATGTTCTCTTTCTCTCTCTCATTTTATATATATATATATATATATATATATATATATTCTATATGGAAAAAAACACGCACAAATTATTTTTTAAGGAAAACAGTGTCTGCTGCCCTTCCCTTTGGCAGAACTATTCAAATCACTTTCATTTGAATATTTCTTTGCATTAAAAGCAGATTCAAATGACTGCATAGGGCTTTCTAATGATGATAAAAGACACTGCTTTTACGGTTTCTGTGGCAGACATACAAAAGGGAGGGCGATAGACTGCCAGTGCAGTCCCCCCTCCCCCCAACTCCTGACCTTTGACCCTCCCAAGTGTGCACCAGCTGGGCCGAACAGGAGCCCTCAGCCCGGGGGCATAACTCCGGCACCCGGAGACGCCGCCTTGCATTCTAACAGTACAGCCCTCGGAGAGCCACGAAGAAAACCTCAGGAAGGGCAAGCTTCATTTCACTGCCCTAAGCCTCAAACCTTCTCTACTGCTAGCTTTACAAGGCTCGTGGGGAATCATGATTTTTTTTTAAGTGTTTCTTATTGAGCAATAAATGTAATTGTCAATTAAAAAGCAATTACAAGTTGCTTCAGGAACACACCAGACACCTAAAGTCATTAAAGCAAAATACCAGGACCCCCCACCCACTCTTTATCACTTTGTGGAATGTGTAAAAGGTGTGTTCTCCACAACATTTTAGCAGACAAGCTGTGACCATAACTCCCCACATATTAAATTAACAAGAAAGTGTTCCTCAATAAATGACCGTTTGTGCATATTAATGGCATTCGAGCCTCTCAGTGTTTTTCTGAATCACCGTTGGTTGATCCTCAAAGCCTTGTGCATATTGATACAAGTTGGACCCAGAAGATCTGAACGCATTAACATCAGGCAAGACAAGACTGCTACTGCTGGGGAACTAATTGAAATGATAGCAGCGAGGTGAACTCTTACTCCCATTCTGGCTCTAGTCCCCCCTCTCCCCTCCCCTCTGTTGATTAAAAGTAAAAACTAGTGCCAAATAGAGGTGCCTTTGTTAATGTTTAATGGCTGTTTGAAAAGAAAAAGGACTGCTCACCCCTCCATTGCTGGTGCCCAGGCCCGTGGAGTTAAATGAGTTCACTGGGCCCTGCCGAATAAACAAGACTAATAAATGGACACGGTCTTCCATTTACTGCCTTGGAACTAATCTGTCCTCACGGAACTGAACAGCTCCCCCGAATCGTCTTTCACAGGGCGGCAAATGGCCTGTGTGCCCAGACTCTGTTTCACATGCCCTCTGCAATTGCCCTGAATAAATGCTAGAGAAACAGAGTATGATGGCTTTCCATGAACACATTTACAAATAAGAACCCCGTGACCTTCTAATTGTCAGTATGATAATCTCCATTGACCTGTCCCTACGTCACCCGATCTAGTTTTTTTTTTTTTATACATATAAAACTAAACTAAACTAATTGCTAGGGAAAGAAGAGGAAAAAAAAAAAAAAAAAAAAAAATCACCAAAACAAATCAACATGAGCCAGACTTCAGAACTCAGAAGTTTATAATCTCTTTAGAGGAACTGTCTGCAGTAATTAATCAAAGGAAATCAGGGATTTTGATGGGAGCTGTAACATCTGTTGACTTTTTTTTGGGGGGGGGGGGGAAAGGGGAGGGGTGGGAGTTTGTTTTGTTTAGCGGCAGACAGACCTCTCGCTGACCCCCGTCTATAAAGGAGACAGATGACCTCTAGCCTCTTCTAAAGGGCTCTGCTAATGGGATGGGGCAGCTGGGAGGTAAAAGGTCAAGCTGGATAACAGTGGGACAAAAGCCCAGGGAAGTACTGTGCAGAGCCCCCCCCCCCCTCTCCTAATGGCATCATACCAGATCCCTATGCCTTGCAGGAATGGGCAATATGCACCATCTCAGCTCAGGGCTGCATTAATCGCTGAGTAAAAATAAAACCGATGAAAAACATTCCTTATTGTGCCTTTTTTAAAGGCAACCAAGCAGAAAGACTGTTGGAGAATAGTATAAAAGGTATCTCTGGCTCCTGCGTGGTGAATCTGGTAAATAAAACAGTGACTGGAGTGCAGGAAACATCCTATAGCCTGGATCGAGTTGGTCTCCTATCCTATGCTACTGCCAGCTTTACACAGCTGACTCAGTGCCGTGGGAGTGGGGTTGGCAAAGTCTTATGGGTAATCCTGGGTTCTCTTCACGCCCCGTGTCCTCCTGGGCGGCTGCAGGTGCAGATTGCGAGTGGTTTGCAGCTGCATCAGACCCTCTGCACTGAGTAATAGCTGGGCTGTGAACATTGTAGGCTTGCAGTACTAAAAATAATGGATAGCTCGGACAGCTTGTGGTTCTGGCGACATGTCGTTCGTCTCATCCCTCCTGAAGACGCAAGCAGCAGTCAGAGCACTTGACTAACTGCCGATTCCAAATTGGATGATAAAGAGGGGGAATTATTGGAGATTCCTAACTAAAAAAAGAAAGGAAAAAAAAAAGACTGTACAGACGTAAGCAGCCTTAGACGTGGGGAGCACAATACTCTGGGAATCTGGCCATGCTCTATAGATTCTGGGTGGGTGGGGGTTTACTCATCATGCAATGCGACAAGTTTCAAATAAAATGGTGAATTAGGAAATCCTTGTACAATGTATAATACACAGAATGAAGCCGGGGCCAAAAAAAAAAAAAAAAAGTGTTAAAATTATTCATTCATGTTGTACGGGGGGGGGGGGTGGGCGGTGATATATTCTGAATCTGGCTACTGCTGTCAGAGCGACGTTTAAGGGGTCGCGGGACCCAGGCGTGAGGAGACGCCGCTCACCGTGAAAAGAGGGAAATGAAAAAGAGGAAGCTGGAGGGTGTCGTCTCCTGCAGCTGTGTCAGGGAGGCTGCTGACTTCAGCCCCCCAGGGCTGTGTGTCAAACTCACAATGTTTTCACAGTATTAATGAGGCCTGTCTATACACCGCTAGACCTCTGATTCTCACACTATATTCCCAGTGAGGTGCAATAACTCATTATCTGGGGTTCCTTTTTAGCTTGGGGAGATGACAAATAAAAAGACCATTAGTGCCATAAGCAATGCTTAGAGATCGGAAGCTGAATTCATTTCCATATTGAACAGATCTGATCCACAGTCCTACAAACTCCTGTTATACAGTGAAGGGACAAATAAATATGCATCCAATCCTGACCATATCTTCTACAGTATCCCACAATGAACAACACAGCTACACAATTCATTGACTTACCTGCCGACCCTCACTCCGCCACATCCCATTGACGGTCTTGGTGGGGGCGATGGTGACCACAGGGGGGGTGCTTGGCACGCTGTGGCCCCCCGGCGGCACTATGATGGGACCCATGGGGCCCCGTTTGGGGGTGCTAACCGGAGAGCTGTGATTGGTCGCTGGGGAAGAGACGGGGGATGACTCGTTGCTAATCGAAGACCCTGCAGGAGAAAGAGGAGGAGGCAGATTAGCAACATCAAATAAACGCCTTCACAATCCCTTAAAAATTAAAATACAAAATCTTCAGTCTCCTCCACGACAAAAACTGGATACCTCTTTCCCTATTTCTCTAGCCTGTCTCTGTGATCAAAGCTGGCTTAAAAAAGTACAGGATGCATGCGTGTGCCTCTTTATTCAATGAGGCATTCATAGCAAAACAGCTCTGAGAGAAGAAAGCCTGCATGCACATACACGCTCCACAGGAATCAGCAGACTTCAGACTCAAAGGTTAAGGCAACAGGTATGCGCTGAAAGTTTTGGGTGCTTGAGCTATGAAGAGCCTTCAGTCAGTAGACAGGATACATAATTGAGCAACACAACAGCCAAGCAGCCTTTGAAAGGGTTTATAGGAACAACAATATTTCATCTCCATTTCAGAACAGTTAACCAACTGCACCACATATGCGTAATCACTATCTGATAAGGGTTGACCTATTGTTTAATTACTGTAGGGGAAACTATCGTAAATACTGAAAAGCATTCAGTACCATTACAAATAGTCACAGCAACTTACAATGAATAAACTATGTAAAAGCAGTCCAAGTGATGAGTTGACATAAGACTGGATTTACATGGATCACAGAATTGGCAGATTTACATTACTTGGTTACATTTCTGACTCAGCACAGGAATACAGAATCATCAATGAAGAAAGGATAGCCAAGGCCTGCCTTCTCAATCTGCCCTCAATCTGCACAGTCTGTGCCACTCAAGGCTGCTCTAGCAAACTTTCCATTCATACAACAGTGAAGCCACTGTTTGGAGCAAACTTAACCAATGGACACGTTGAGCTCCTCGCAACAGGGGTTTGAACATTTTCTCCAAGGCACAGGAAAACTGAGAACCTCCAGTCACTGCCATTATCTCCAACAGGAGTCCCGCCGAGCAGATAAGAGGTTAACCAGGGGGTCAGCATCTGGCCACACGTACCAAATCATGGCTGGGCTTTGGAGGTGCTCGCTGTGGAGGAATAGCAATTCTCTGACTAAATGGAAACTCGGGTCGCCTTTTGACTCCCCCTCCCCTCCTCCTCTATACGGTATCATCACCTCTGGGCCTACAGCAATTACTGTGGTATTTGTCCAAAAGGCGATTAGAAGAAGCAAACTAGGTCAGATCTTTAAACAGTGTTTGGGATACCTCAATTAATGCAATTAACTTGTGTGTATGCGTGTGTGTGGACTGTACAGTAAGCTCTGGCTCATCAGTTTCACACGCAGTCAACCTGAAGGGTCACGGCACAGCTACTCTAATGTGGCCTCTGATGAGAAAGCCTCTTACGCCGTCGCCATCGCTCCCAGGGCACAATGAAAAGCCAGCCCCATTTCCCTGTACACTGAAGCATAAAAGTGAAACTGTAAACAAGCTGCCTGCTGTTTAGGTATGGCAATCTCAAACACCTAACAGGCACAGTTTGTTTTTACATCACCTTCCCAGCTCAAATGTTTGGAGGCAACCGAAGAGCGGAATTTAACATGGAACTTAAAATGTTGGTTAGATTAAGCTAAGGAAATGCCACCATCATCTGACTGCCGGTCTTTTCAACAGGACCATTTTTTGAATGAACACAGGTCAACAACGGAGGGTCATTCATTACAAATAAATGCTGACATTATTACTCCTCTGTGGAGCGACTGCAGAGTGATTATTATATACAGAGCGCTTATAAATTTAATTGGCCAGTTAAAAAAATAAAATAAAAATGAATTGTTGAAAACACTCACTGAGGAGCACTGAAATGTAGTAAATATACTATAGATCGATCCAACATATCTATACGTCTTGAACACTGAGCAGCTGTAAACCACATTTAATCACAAATGGTTGTTGGATTTAGCCACCCTCTGGTGTGCACACGTTCCCTTACAGTTAAAGTTCATTGCTCCACCGTGCAGTTTAAACTATACAATTGTTTCAATAGGCCAACTACATTCATAAGGACCGTGAATTAAGCAGCCCATCTTAAAAGGAATTTTGTCTCAATTTTGTTTGCTTTTTTTGTCTGTCGATTTCCCAGGGGACTTCGACGAGAATGTGAAGTTCACCACCACCAAAAAGAAGTTACAACATTTCCACCGTCTTGACAGGGACCACGACTAATATGAAACAAATGCTGACTAAACTCACACTGACACAAAATAAAAACAGGCAAACATCCCAGTTATTACTCAGCCTACAGCACAAACCCTGTGACTTCAGTCTGAAGGCCACTGCCGAAAACCACACACTGCAAAGGAGACCAGCATCCTCAAACAATAGCATATTCATCCAAAATGCAAATTGTAAAAATGCAATACTTTGAGTTGTATAAATGCCTATATATAACTATTAATCCCATCCAGAGAGATCCTTTTAATTATTGAAAAATCATGAAAGCTGCCTGCTATTTGCTTTTTTTCCCCCTCACTCAAACCACCTTGTACTACTACTACTATTATAAGAATAAAACCTGGGTAACTAATGCAGTTTTGTTATACTGACATAGGAAAACTATTATACTAGACTGTTTTCAGCAGATGTTTTATAGGAGAAATATGGACTTACATGTCTTAGACCCATATTTCCTAATCTACAAATTTTACTCTGGAGTTTATTATTGTTTACATCATTCAGATTATGACCACCTCTTACACAAATCAAATTTACTGTATGTGTAAGTGCCATTTAATTTGTTTAATGCATATCATTTCTATATATAGAAAAAAATAGAACATAGGCTATATTCATTATAATGTAAAGTTACAATCAAGAAAATATACAAATTAACAAAAGGTACGATTGTGCACCTTTATGTTCATGTATTCTGAGCCTATAAAGATGACAATTTACCCTCAGGTACTGCCCCAGAAATCAGTTCATATATACTGTACACATTATATACACACACACTGTACACATTATATATTATATACACATATATACATACACATGCATATATATATATATATATATATACACATATATACACTCACCTAAAGGATTATTAGGAACACCATACTAATATTGTGTTTGACCCCCTTTCGCCTTCAGAACTGCCTTAATTCTACGTGGCATTGATTCAACAAGGTGCTGAAAGCATTCTTTAGAAATGTTGGCCCATATTGATAGGATAGCATCTTGCAGTTGATGGAGATTTGTGGGATGCACATCCAGGGCACGAAGCTCCCGTTCCACCACATCCCAAAGATGCTCTATTGGGTTGAGATCTGGTGACTGTGGGGGCCAGTTTAGTACAGTGAACTCATTGTCATGTTCAAGAAACCAATTTGAAATGATTCAACCTTTGTGACATGGTGCATTATCCTGCTGGAAGTAGCCATCAGAGGATGGGTACATGGTGGTCATAAAGGGATGGACATGGTCAGAAACAATGCTCAGGTAGGCCGTGGCATTTAAACGATGCCCAATTGGCACTAAGGGGCCTAAAGTGTGCCAAGAAAACATCCCCCACACCATTACACCACCACCACCAGCCTGCACAGTGGTAACAAGGCATGATGGATCCATGTTCTCATTCTGTTTACGCCAAATTCTGACTCTACCATCTGAATGTCTCGACAGAAATCGAGACTCATCAGACCAGGCAACATTTTTCCAGTCTTCAACTGTCCAATTTTGGTGAGCTTGTGCAAATTGTAGCCTCTTTTTCCTATTTGTAGTGGAGATGAGTGGTACCCGGTGGGGTCTTCTGCTGTTGTAGCCCATCCGCCTCAAGGTTGTACGTGTTGTGGCTTCACAAATGCTTTGCTGCATACCTCGGTTGTAACGAGTGGTTATTTAAGTCAAAGTTGCTCTTCTATCAGCTTGAATCAGTCGGCCCATTCTCCTCTGACCTCTAGCATCAACAAGGCATTTTCGCCCACAGGACTGCCGCATACTGGATGTTTTTCCCTTTTCACACCATTCTTTGTAAACCCTAGAAATGGTTGTGCGTGAAAATCCCAGTAACTGAGCAGATTGTGAAATACTCAGACCGGCCCGTCTGGCACCAACAACCATGCCACGCTCAAAATTGCTTAAATCACCTTTCTTTCCCATTCAGACATTCAGTTTGGAGTTCAGGAGATTGTCTTGACCAGGACCACACCCCTAAATGCATTGAAGCAACTGCCATGTGATTGGTTGGTTAGATAATTGCATTAATGAGAAGTTGAACA